>NC_089580.1:158943983-158967452 GCF_019320115.1 Miscanthus floridulus | reverse complement strand
TGTTTTAGGATAATTAGTGATTTAGGATAATTAGTAATATAAGATAGTTAGGGTTTTATGATTGTTATTGATTTATGATAGTTAGTGATTTATGATAGTTAGTGATTTAGGGTTGTTAGGTTAGTGAATTTGTTTGTGATTTACGTATGTAGTTTTTAGGTTTGAGGTTAGGATTTTGGGTTTAGGGATTGATTAGGTATTTATTATTTAGTTTATAGTTAGTTATTTAGTTAGGGTTTTTGGGTATAGATACTAGTTTACAAATATCGATACTTACTAGTGCGTGATACATCGATTTTGATGACTTCATGAAGTTTTATCAAATGCTTATATTTCTAGTGAAGTTGTTTATGTTACTAGTGCATGATATGTCTGTTAATTTTACTTTGAAAATATACATGTGCTTTCATATTGCATAACAAGTAGTTCAAATTTTGCAATGCTACATAATGTTAATTTGAATTTTGTTAATTTGAATACTCTAACGCTTTGTTTATCAATTTATAACAGGATGGTCCCTCCCACGCAGCACCCATTGTACCATATTCTTGAGGTGGAGTACAAAGATCAGCACCGAGCACACATTTTGAGTGACAACGACACAGAGGTGGCCTTGCCTACTTTGAGGCCATGCACGCACACCAAGGCGCGCCAGTAGGACGAGCGTTATGCGCCGTACATATGGCGTGCCTGCTTCCTCGAGCTTGTCCATATTGTCAACCACGGTCTTTCGTCCCTTTACCCAGCACTACTTACTATAGCTATAGACAGGTGCGAGTGCATTCTTTGTACGTAAACTTTCTTGTAATAAATTTGAGGCAACTAACAGTCGTTCTATTCTTATAACAGGTAGAGGCCTGAGACCCACATGTTCCACCTACCTTGTGGCGAGATGACCTTGACCATGCAGGACGTGAAGGCTATTTGTGGCCTTCGGTTGGGGGACTTTCGGTGACAGGGATAGTTGACAACGATCACTGGAGGGAGCTAGTTGCTCAGTTTACTGGCTTTCTTCCATCGGACGACGAGGCTTCAAAAAAAATAAGTGAGAAATTTAAGCCTATTAAATACTTGTATTGCTTTCCTGTAGCCATCGAGTCTCATTTTCTTTGGTAAATTTTAGGAAAACTTCTGGTGTTTTGTTGTCCTAGATCATGGAGCGCTTTAATTACTTGGACCCACAGGCTAAGGAGGCTCAGATTAATAGGTTTGCTCGAGTGTGGCTCTAGCACTTTCTTGGTGCTTTCCTCTTTCCAGATGCCATGGACAACACCATCAGCTAGATCTTCCTTGACATATTACGCCAGCCGTAGGAGAACATAGTGGCGTACAGTTGGGGCAGCGTAGTCCTGGCATGGACATATCGACAGTTGTGCATTGCCTGCCGTCACACCTCAGGGTACGTGAACCTTGGAGGTTGCTCCTACCTACTCTAGGTTTTGGTGTTGGGAACGATGGCCCGTTGGGAGGCTCCTTAATAATGGTTTACCGGTAAGTACTTCAGTTCACTATATTCTTCGATGCGGTTACATATGATGAGATTATTAATGACTAATTCATTATTGTGTTTAATGCAGCGATGGAACGGGCAGGATACACTCCCTACAACTCTGTATATCTAGACAGAAGTAGAGTTAGTTAGAGGGAATGCGACGCGCAAGTACAGAGAGTACATGGATGGTCTCGACATCCTGACACAGCACCAGGTTACGCTCTGTTTACTATTATACTTGTGTCTTGTTCGATGTATACTATATCACAACCTAACTCAATTATGAAATTTCTAGTGCATTGGTGTCCTTGGGATGCTTCGAAGCTCTAGTACTATCTCAGTCCTATCACTAGTGATGAGTTAGACGAGTATCACTACGACGTCCCTCTTATTTTCTTCCATGTGGTCAAGATTCACTTTCCCATCAGGGTCTATAGACAGTTTGGAAGAATGACAGGCTACCCACCACCACTTTACTCCACCAACCAAGGATTGCACGGGTGTGTTATCGATTAATAACAAAGCTATAATTTAGAGGTGTGTGTGGTACAACTAACATCATTTTGTTGCAGGCATAACCGTAGGAAGAGGTACAAGACTAAGGATTGGCGCGTGACACACAGCGCGCACATCCATTTATGACAGAACAGGGTACGACATCCGATCCATATGGGTCCTCCACACGACCAGCACACCTTCAACGAGTACCTATGGTGGCTTCACAGGTCTACGAGGACACATATCAAACCCTCGTACACTGAGGAGGCGATTAACAAGGACTCAGAGGAAGATGTCATCGAAGATGTGTATGACGTTACCACTAGGTAGAACACAGCTACAGAGAGCCCCACTTCAAAGATACATGGTAAGATACTTGAATGTACAATTTGTTATTCTTTTAGTATTAAGTATGTGTACTACAACTGTCCAACTGCGTTTCTGTACCCAGATGACACAATTGTCAAGGCTGTCCAACTGAAGCAGCATTTTGGCTTCATGAGTCTAAAGGGCAGGGGTCAGGCGTTCTCATGGCTTTTTTGGAGGTAAACATAAACTTGTCTGTTCCAAAAATGTTTCTTTAGTGTATATGCGTTTGGGAAATGCACTAACTTTAACGTCTATTTATACAGAAGGTGAAGAAGAGCTATAGGAAGCTAGCTCAGAAGCTGAGCTGCATGGACACTTCTTATGAGGAACTGCCACTCCTAGCGTAGTCGGGTGGCACGTCTTCAGCCTCTTTGAGGACACCAGCCGGCTCTTCACAGCCGATGACAGGTGCCACTTTCGCTGTGCGTACACCACCATATCATAGCGCTGGGAAGGACTCTACAACCAAGGACGACGAGGACGAGGACGACAACAATGACCCCCTAGGCTTCCACAGACAGCATGACCAGTGGGACAATTGGGCGCACAACAAGATCGGCATGTCTTAGCTAGGTGGTGCCCCGCTTGGTACCCAAAGAGCCTCACAGGTACTAACAAAGATAGTTTCTTTAAATATGTATGCTCCATGAACTAACAATCATAAAGAATTATAAGTAATCGTGCGTATCATATACTTGCAGGGTATGAGCCGTACGCATCGTCAATGCAACCATACCGATGTTGGCTACACTCCCAATGTGTTGTCAACAAATCCGAAGAGACAGAGACGTCCGAGAGATCCTTACACTCATGGGTCTTTGTTTTTTAGGTCAAACGAATATTGGCGTTTGAAACTTGTGGGGTTATTTGATTATGTTATGTCAAACTTATGTCTAACAAATGAAAATATTATGTGGTCAACTTGCGCATGGACTTCATTTATTTGCTTCATATTCGTTTCTATGCATCGCGGCAGTACTGCCGGTGAGATTAAGTAGCAACTAGTTCGGGAACCGACAATCCCATCGTATCTCGACACCGGTGGCCGACGTCTTGCGCGAGGGGTCGAGGAAGCCAGGGTCCATGGCCGCGTGGCCGCCGATCCTACAATATGGGGACAAAAAGCTCAAGAAATAAGTTCCCTTAAAAAATATTTGTTTCAATCCGATCTAATTTTTCATCAAGCACTACTTAGAATAACTCCCACTATCGGCGCGACGCGTTCTGATTAAACCGTCCAGGTACCGCCGGGTGGGCGACGGGCACGGCGGTCAGGCGAGCTTGCTGCTCAGGTAGGCAGGACTGGTCATGGAGTTTTATTCGGCTCTATCGCGCCAAGCTCGGTGGTATGGCAGGCCCTGCCCCATCAGTGGTCAGCGATTTTGGTCGCTGCCACGTCAGCCCTCTGCCACGCCACCATACATGGCGCGGCACAGGCATTTGGCCGCTGTCGACAAAATATGGTCGGTAGTCTACCTAGGAAAATGCCCAAGGTAATAGATTATCGGCAGACTAGGTGCGCAAGCTACGAACGAGATGGTGACGCAAGATAGACACGAGGTTTTATCCAGGTTCGACCGCTGTGAAGGCGTAATACCTACGTCCTGCGTCTGATTGTATTGCTATATGTCAATGAGGTAATTTTTGAGAGGGGTCCCCTGCCCGCCTTATATAGTCTAGGGGCAGGGTTATAGATCTGGAAACTAATCCTAACCAGTTACAATTGCCATAGGTGGTCAGATAAGGATTCCTATTCTAACCGACTAGGATCTTGCTTGATCTCCAAGTCTGCCTTGATTCCTTACGCGGGACTCCAAGCAGATCGGCTAGGCCACGCATCGTCTTCTGGTGGGGCGGACCCCCTGGTCCGGGCTAGCCCAAGTCTAGCCATAAGGGTATAGGGGTTAATACCCCCACAGCTAGTCCCCGAGCACTATGTATTATGTTGCGACACGCCATTTGATCTTCTTCGACTAATGCAGTCTGTCTTCATCTCCAACTGGTTGAAATACTGACCAAGCAAATATGCCAGTATTCTGGTTAGCACAGAGAGTAGTAGACCATGATTATAGCCAAAGATTCTGGTTGTTCGAAGAATGCATGGTGCTCTAAAGAAAAAAGAAAAAGATTTCTTTCCTAATCAAGTGTGCCCACTTGTATTTCTAAAAAGAAATGTAAGTGACCATTGTACAGTAGTAGTTATAGCCAATAGTCAGAGCGTAGGTATCGATAAAATAAGCACATTCACCGCAAGATGAAGTGTGCCCACTTAGTCCTCGAGCCTAGTAGTAGGTGACGTAGGCACGTGGTGCTAGGGTCTAAAAAGTATTCCCAGTTAAGTTGAGAATCCAATCATCGTATAAGTGATACAAGCTGCACCGGTAGGTGCATCATACCGATGTAGTCCCCGAGCTTGCTCGAAGGCGAGGTATCAGCCTTGTAGCAAGGTCTAAGTGAGAAAAAATAAATGCCTCTCAACTATATGTGAGTACAAATCACATGTAGCCAAGGAGAGCAGTCCCCGAGCAATGGTCTTAGAGTGGTTGGGGCAGTCCCCGAATACAACATGGGAAAAACGATGAGTCCTCGAGAATAACCGTGGTTGGGATAGTCCCCAAGCACGATGGCGGTCGAGACAGTGCCAAGCACGAGAGTGGTTAGAACAGCCCTATAGCACGATTATGGTCGAGACAGTCTCGAGCATGGGAGTGGTCGGAACAGTCCCTGAGCACAATGGTGGTTGGGACAGTCCCCGAGCACTAGGGTGGTTGGGACAGTCCCCAAGCACAAAATGTGGCAAAAAAACCATATTCCACTTTTACTATTATTTTATGTATTTATTTATTTATTTGTTCTGACAAGTCTGGTCTGACACGTCTAGTCAAAAAAGTAGACGGGTCAAGCAAACAGTTGCGTGGCACCTGTTAGTAGGTGCGTCAGCATGGGCCCTCCCACACTGGCAATGAAGAGGCGCATATATTGGCGTAGATCTTGAGGCTGTGAAAACAACCATCTGCGGTGTATGCGTACGTCCCCCAAGAATCCCAGGCAGACAAAACGACATAACTCTTGGGTTAAATACAGTATAGGATAGGTCAGTTACTATTTACTGAACCCCATTGCCATTCACAACCGTAGCTTTCTTCTTCCTCTCGCCAACCAACCCTAACACATCTGAAATCACCACCAATCAATCCACCACAGCTTCGATTGCCGCCTCTACTAATCCCTCACTACTGTTGAAGATTAGAACACTCTCCATTCACCAGCAAGGCCGGAGTCATGGCAAAAAGTGATGCATAGAAGAAAACAGGGGTCATGGCAAAGGAATGGTGGAAGTTGAAAAGCAACGAGCAGACCATTGAAGACCTTGTCACCATGGGGATACTCCACAACAAGTAGCTCACAGGATGGCATGCGCTGAAAGGCGACGGGTGCCCCGATCCACAACCAGGTGAGATCGTGGTGTTCGAGGATTTCTTTAAACGAGGATTTGGAGTTCCAATACATCTGTTTCTTCAGGGGCTCTGTCTTTACTATGAGATTGGGATTTGTAATCTGCATCCCAACTCAATCCTCCTTATCACCAATTTTATTCATCTATGCAAAGCGTATGGTGGCTTCTAGCCCCATTTCAATTTTTTCACCATCTTTTCTGTCTACGGAAGAAAGGAAGTGGTGGTTCGAAGATAGCCAAGGGTGTGTACCTCAACCTCCATGATGACATGAAAGCCCAGTACCTGCACTACCCATGGAACACGTCGCTCGACGACTGGTACAAAAAATGGTTCTACATCCACGAAGAGCCAAACATGATCACACTGTGTGATGCGGGCTACATTCCAGAGAAGAAGACGAGCTAGTCAGAGAAGCCCGAGCATCTAGGACAGATCCTAGAAATATTTGGAATGATCCCATGGAAAAAACTAGATGGTCCGAGCATGGTCGGTAGCTTCATCAGCCAACGGGTCCAGCCCTGCCAGAGGAGGGTACATCCTGGCTATGAGTATCAAGGGAGTGCAGACCCGACGAGGACGAGGTAGAGGGCGCTTGACAAAATTGAAGTCAAAGCTAGAATTGGTGAGCTATTTAACTTAGCTGATCCAAATTATGCTAGATTGGGCGACATCGAGCATGCTTTCAAGCTTGCCCGACCTCCCCCAAAGGTAACTCGTCTTGCCGTGTACCTGTAGTCTTATATTGTGGTAGGATAAGTGGAAACTTATTATGTTCACTCCCTTTTGTTACCTAGGTTAATGGTTGGGATAGAGCAACAGTGTTTGTGTCACCATCCCCTAGAGTAGAGTGGCCACAAGGAGCTGATCCCACCACCTAGACCAGCGTCGAGATCAAGGATGAGGACATTGACTAGGCGGAGCTCGGAGCTAGAGAGGAGGCAGTGGCCAAAGCTACTGGTAAGCGGCCGACTGCCCCCAAACAGTCAAAAAAGAGATCAGTAACCACCCTGCTCACTGGAGGAGCGCTAAATATCAATGAGCTCGAGGAGGACCCGGAGGAGAACCCGGCCAGCAAGCGTTGGAAGGCGGTTTTTGCCTGGTCGGATGATGACACAGAGGAGGGAGAAGATGTAGACACCTTTCAACTTGTCTCTCAAAAAAGGCGGAAGCAACTAGAGTCAATGGAGCAAGGTGGGTCCTCCATGCCTGTGGGACCCACATCGCCAACGGCGGTGAAGGATGCAGCCAGGTCGACCTCAGGAGTACCTAGGCAAGGAACGCGACCGGCGATAGGAGCGACAACTCAACTGAGCACACCACCGACCACTGTAGCGCGAAGGACAAGTGACGAAGGGGTCAAGCACTAAGGCCCAGCGGCAGTGCTAGATGTAGAGGGAGACCAGGAGTCACCCACATAGCACGTGGAGCAAGTATGGCCAAAGAGACGCGCCTTCTCCATATCATTCCATGCTTCCAACATGTAAGTATTTGTAACCTTGATATAAGTTAGTAATTTGCATTTAATATGATTGCTTTCTGAACTTATCTCGGATGTACTAGCTCGGCATCCATAGAATGTCTGGACTAGCTAGCCAGAAGTGGCGTGGTGCCGCCAATAAGTATAGAGTAGACTACCCAATAGCCGACCACCGAGGAAGCCATAGTAGAAGATCCGTCGGGGCCCTAGCAAGCGAGCAGTCAGACAACAGTCCCCGAGTAGGTGGTCGAGGGACCAGTCGAGCTGGGCATGAGTGCTTCGAGCGCTAAACCTACTAAGGGCAACACCTCAGTGTTGAGGGTAATAGAGCAGACCGAGGAGCAATGGCTGGAGGTGAGAGCACAAACCACATTTACCGATGCTGCAGCTCGTGGGAAGGCTATGGTGATCACAGATGCTGCTGACGTCGGGCCAGCACCAGGACCCAAAGAAGAGCCTGAAGAGGACAAGGTGGAGGAGGTCCTAGGCCATCCACAAGACAAATGACAACATGTTTATGTGTCGTGTTGGTGGAACGCCCAATGGGTTGTCCATGAGGAAATCCTAGAGGTCAAAGAAACCAAGAAAGTTGAGCGGGTAGCGAAGCGGCTTGTTACGGAAGTGCAGGTAAGCTTCGCTTCACCCCCTGGACTTACGGTCTAGTCGTAGTTGTCTTACTTAGTTGTCTACACTCAAGACTTAATGAAGATCGCAAGGTACCGCAAGAGATGCTTCGACTAGATCGAGGGGATCATTGCAAACAATAAGGAGTTGACGGTGGAGGTGGACCGCTTACGCCAGCGACTTGAAACCGCCGATCATGAAAAGATGTGCAAGATTCCCAGAAGCAGAACCTAGTCATCTAGGTCAGTAAGAAAGAGCGGGAAAGAACAAGTAAGTAGCCATTTTATCATATCGACTACTAACCAGTGCTGTTGCGTTGTTGGTAGTAACAGCTGTAGTGTAGGCTTAGAAGCTGAAGTGATCTGTCTTCGAGAGGAGAACAGTCGTGTGGTCAGGGAGTGTGATCGCCTAATTGAGGACAATAAAAAACTAGCGCAAGACCAGTCGCAGCTCCGGGACCACACGACCAAGATGACAGAGGAGCTAAAAGGTAAGTTATCCAACCACCTTTGCTCATTTTTGTTGCCTACCGTAGTTTATCGTGGTATAACATCTTAACAGCTTGTGCAGTTTGCAGTTATAAAAATCAATGCAAAGAAGCATCTGGAGGCCATGATGAAAGACCGAGACGGCTAGAAGGCGCAATGCTAAGAGATCATCAAGGATCATGACACCTGGAAAAGCCGGTCCTAGGAGGTGGCAAAGGGCATTTTGCTAGTCCTTAAGCTCATCGATCCGGCACTAGTAGAAGATGTGCTAAGGACGCCACGGCTAGGGTTGATCGAGAGATGCCAAAGGGCATGGGGATGGTTCTAGGAGTTCGTGAAGGAGGCGGGGTAGTATGTAGGTGCACATGTGCTAAGCATGGTACATGCTCACTACCCCCTGATCGATCTCAAGTGCCTGGAGGCTAGATACCCGAAGGAGGTAGATCTAGACAAGGTCGAGGAGCTACAGATGATCCAGCTGGACTTGTCGGCGAAAATAAATGGCGATATTAACCTGTGTAGAGGTGCAACACCACCCGTACAAGGAACGCCATCAACAAGTTAGCTAGGAGTGCCGTCATTTTCAAGCCAACCGGTGAAGCCTGTGGTCTCGACCAGCTAGGCATCGGTGGGGCCATCTTCTTCAGCTCGATCAGTGCCAGAGTCCCCAAGACCCATGCACGATGTTAGGCCCAGCGAGCAGCAGGTGCCACATGCCCCGACCAGCCAATAGTGTAGGCTATAGCTGTAGAAGAAGATATAGTTGGGTTATTGTAAACTTGGACCTTTTCAGGCAAGCTTGTAATAACGTAACTGTATATCAACATAAGCATGTTTGTTTTGTAGAAAACGTGTTTAAGCTCGGATATCGTGTTGATGTAACTAAGTTAGGACATGTTGGCGTTCTGTTTAGTTGTACCAATTTAGTCGACACATCATCCTAAAAGGTTTGTATGGCCCTGGTATGTCTTGCGGTCGGAGTGTGGGGTGCGTAGCTTGTGCACACATAGAAACACACAAGTCAAACTAGAGAGCACCTGCCGATCACCCATAGCGTAGAGAGCAGATCCCATGCACACGTTGGGAGAAACCGAAGATAGGGGCCTGCTCCGAGAAACCAAGAAGGAATGGTGGTCGGTAAAGTTAGAATAACAACAGACTTCAAAGTGACACATTAGAGTGATCGGAGGAATCATAATAGCTTTATTGAAATAAATCAAAAGCACAAGAGGGGTACATATCTTAGTAGCTAAGCATAGAAACGCCTAAGCTCATCGATGTGCTAGGAATTGGGTACGTCTATTCTGTCTAGGCGAGCTAGCTTGTAAGATGTAGGGCGTGTAACCTCCTTGATCATGAAGGGTCCTTCCCATGGGGTTGCGAGTTTGTGGACACCAGCCTGATTTGTCTTCCACTTCAGAACCAAGTCCCTGACCATGAAGAACCGCTCCTTGATGTTCTTGTTGTAGTATCTGCGCAAAACAGCAAGGTATTTGGCTGTACGTATGCAAGAATCGAATCGCTTCTCTTCTGCACTGTTCACTTCTAGCTCCCACACTTCATTGGCCTTGTCTTCACCAAAGTTCTCTACCCATGCTGATCTGAAGGCTATATCTACTGGGAGCACTGTCTCAGCGCCATAAACCATAAAGTATGGTGATACGACGGTATTGCGATTGGGCTAGGTTCTGAGACCCCAGACCATGGCTGATAACTCTTTGAGCCATCTTCCAGGAGCTTTGTCATTCTCTCTATACATCCTCTTCTTAAGTGTGTCTAGGATCATACCATTTGCCTGCTTGACCTGTCCATTAGCTCTAGGGTGTGCCACCAAGACATATTTTACTACTATGCTTCTTTCATCGTAGAAGTCCAAAAAAGCATTCCCGGTGAACTAAGTACCCAGATCAGTGATGATGTTGTTGGGTATGCCAAAGTGGTGGATGACCTGGTCAAGGAATGAGACAGCCTTTTCTGAAGATGCCTTGACCAGAGGCATATACTCTATCCACTTGGAGAATTTGTCGATCAGCACAAAGATGCATGTAAATTTCCCAGGGGCCGGTTTGAAAGGCCCGATCATATCTAGTCCCCAGCATGCAAAGGGCCAAGAGGCTGGTATAGTCTGAATCTCGTGTGCTAGTATGTGGATTCTCTTGGTGAAAAACTAACAACCTTTACAATGGCCGACTAGCTTCTCTGCATCGGCTACGACTAACGACCAATAGAACTCTGCTCGGAAAGCCTTACCGACCAGCGTTCTCGAGGCCATGTGGTTGCCATAGGAGCTAGAGTGGATTTTGTCTAGGAGATGTTCACCATCTGCCTAGGTTATACACTTCATCAAAATTTCCTCCTTCGCGTTCTTGCGCCACAATTTACCATCGACGAGCAGATACTGCTTACTGCGATGCATCAAGCGTTTGTTTTCTGTCTGATCAGTGTAACCACTGGCATGTGTTAGGTATTTGATGAAAGGTACTCTCTAGTCGGGCTCCTTAGTGGTCGGAGGTGGTTTGGTGGTGTTTGATGCCAGAACCGTAGCCACCAATAACTGGTCTAGAGGCTTGTCGATCGTGGCATCTTCTTCTTTGATGGAGGGCGTGAGTAGGTCTTAAACAAATACACCATGTGGGACTTTGGATCGGGATGATCCTAACTTTGACAGCGCATCTGCTGCTTGATTTTTGTCTCGAACCATATGTGTGTACTCAATGTCATAGAACTTGTCTTCCAGCTTTTTGATCGCTTTGTAGTATGCGTCCATCTTTTCACTGGTTGTATCCTAGTCCTGGTTGAGTTGGTCGATGACCAAAGCTGAGTCTCCATAAACATAGAGACACTTGACACCGAGCTTGACTGCAATGCACAGACCATGTAGGCATGCTTCGTACTCAGCGGCGTTATTAGACGCCAGGAAATAAATCCTAAGGACATATCGGAGCTGCTCCCTGGACAGTGATACGAAAAGGACTCCTGCTCCTGCACCATCGATGTTGAGAGAGCCGTCGAAGTACATCTTCCAATACTCGATGAGCCCCTAAGAGGCAGGTGTGCTTAAATCTATCCACTCGACGATGAAATCAACAAGTGCTTGAGACTTGATTGTAGTACGGCTTGCAAATTCCAAGGAGAAAGGGCATAGCTCCATTGCCCATTTGATGATGTGCCCATTTGCATCCTTGTTGCGAATGATGTCTCCCAGAGGGTACTCGGTCATGACCACCACACGATATCCATCGAAGTAGTGTTTCAACTTTTGGGATGTAATTAGTATGGCGTAGATCGGTTTCTGAATCTGTGGGTACCTGGTCTTGAATTCATTGAGCACCTCACTAATGAAATAAATTGGTTGTTGTACCTTGTAGATGTGGTTGGGCTCATCATGCTCAATCACCATGGCAGTGGAGACCACTCGATTAGTTACCGCAATGTAAAGTAGGAGGGTTTCATCTTCTCTTGGAGCAGTGAGGACCGAAGGTGATGTAAGGAATTGTTTCAGCTGTGTAAAGGCAGCGTCTGCTTCCTCCAACCACTCAAACTTCTCGGATGCTTTGAGCAGCTGGAAAAATGGTAGTCTTTTTTTGCCTAATCTGGATATGAAACGACCAAGGGTAGTCATGCATCTGGTAAGCTTTTGAATATCATTCACCTTTTTGGGTGGCTTCATGTCCAAGATAGCTTTTACTTTCTCTAGGTTAGGGCATATGCTATCGTGGCTGACGACATCGCTGAGCAGTATACCAGATGGAACACCAAAGATGCACTTCTTTAGGTTTAATTTCCATTGGAATGTGTTAAGGGTTGCAAAGGTACGTTCTAGGTTGTCGACAAGAGTGTATGCTTCCTTGGTTTTAACAACTACATCATCAACATAAGCCTCGACGAGGTCGTCTTTTATCTCGTCTTTGAGGCAGGCCTGTATGGCGCATTGGTAGGTAGCTCCAGCATTTTTGAGCCCAAATGACATGGTTGTGTAGCAGTAGGCATTGAAGGGTGTGATGAAGGATGTCTTAATCTGGTCGTCCTTTTTGAGAGCGATCTGGTGATAACTAGAGTAGCAATCGAGAACGAAAAGCAGCTCACAACCAGCAGTTGAATCTACGACCTTGTCTATGTGAGGTAAGCTGAAAGGGTCTTTAGGGCAGTGTTTGTTGAGATCAGTGTAATCAACGCACATTCTCCATTCCTTATTCTTTTTACGTATAAGAACCAGGTTGGCTAACCACTCTGGATGATACACTTCTTTGATAAATCCGGCAACTAAAAGCCATATAACTTCTACCCTAATAGCCTCTTTTTTGTCACGAGCGAACCATCGTAGCTTCTGCTTGATGGGTTTGGCCTTGCCATCAACATTTAAGGAGTGCTCAATCAAGTTTCGAGGTACACCGGGCATGTCAGCGGGTTTCCATGCGAACACACTCACGTTGCTTCTCAAGAACCTGATGAGCGTGTCTTCCTATTTAGGATCTAGGTTGGCCCTGATAAGGGCCATTTTGCTGGGATCACCGTTGACCAGCTAGATCTCTTTGTGCTCTTTGGACTTGAAGTTCTTGCGTGGGACCTCGAGCTTTGGGATCTCTAGGTGATCGGCTAGGGTCTTCTTAGCGTCGAGCATGGTCTCGGCCATGCGAATAGAGAGGTCGTGAGCCTCTGCTATTTTGAAGCTATCATCCTCGTAGGTGTAAGCTACGTATATGTTACCCCTGAGAGTTAGAACCCCCTTCTAAGTAGGCATCTTGAGCACTAAATACCTGTAGTGAGCTATGGCCATGAACTTGGTGAGTGCTGGTCGGTCCAGGATAGCATGGTAAGTGCCTTCGAAGTCAGCGACCATGAAGTTGACGTAGTCGGTGCGAAAGTGGTCTGGGGTACCAAATTGCACAGGTAACGTGATCTGCTCGAGAGGTGTGGAGCTTTGTCCAGGGAGAATGTCCCAGAACTATGCCTCGTATGGCTTGAGATCAGCCTAGGTTATCTTCAGGGTGAGCAAACTGTTCTTGAACAGTATATTGATGGAACTGCCGCCGTCAATCAGCACTCTATCGAACTAAACCTTGTTGATACAAGGATCGAGAACCAGAGAAAAACACCTTGGCTCAGGTATTGCAGCCCATTGGTCCTTTCTGCTGAAGGAGATCTCGCGGTGAGACTAAGGAGGGAGCCACGGATCAGCGATGAAGTTGTCGGCATTGGCCACGTTCAAGCAAGCGCAGGCAAGCAGCTTGCGTTCTTGTTTGGTCTCGATGGACACTCTGCCCCAATGATGGTGTGGACACGGTTGGTTGGCTTGATGTACTTGTGATAGGGATCTATGTCTTCATCATCGTTGTCCTCATTACGCTGCTCCCCTGCATCGTTAGGCTTATCGGATTTATCTAGAGCCTATTGACGCATGTAGATGGATTTGAGAATATGGCAATTCTCCATGGTATGGTTTGACTTGGGATGGAGCTAGCAGGGTCCTTTCAATGCTTTGGCGTAGTCTTCTTCGTAGTTGCGATGCCCGCCACCTTTTTTAATGATGTTGACTTCGCCATCATCTTCCCGATCATGCTTGCCCCTGTAATCGTCACGGCGATTACGCCGCTGATTACGCTGGTTGTGGTGGTCGCGGGAATTATTGCGCTGGTTGCGACGATCAAAATTGTCATTCTAACCATGATTGCCGCTGTAGTCATCGTGGTGTGGGGGGTGGTCGGAGCGTGGAACCCTTGTTGGTTATTCGATGATTATCTTTTTAGCATCATCGGCGTTCGCATATTTTTTAGCAGTAGTTAGGAGCGTTGTGACCGATTTAGGTCTTTTGCGGAGGAGCTTGTCCCTTAGGGCATCGTGGAAGCGGAGACCAGTGATGAAAGCTTCGATTGCCTCATTATCGGATATTGATGGGACCTTGATGCGCATCTCCAAGAAGCGTCGGACGTACTCGCGCAGTGGCTCATCTTTGTGATCTCGAATCCACTGCAGATCATATTTGTTGCCGGGTTGTTCGCAAGTAGCAATGAAGTTGTCGATGAATGCTTGCTTGAGCTCTTGCCAAGAATCAAAGTAGTTCGCCGGCAAGCTGACCAGCCATTGGTGACCTATATGGCCGACGGCGACTAGGAAGTAATTAGACATGACGTGCTCATCAGTCATGGCTGATCTGCATGTAGTTTTATAGAGCATGACCCATAACTCGGGGTTCTCCTTGCCGTCGTACTTCTGGAGTATTTTGAGCTTGAAGTTTTTTGGCCACATGACTTGGCGGAGGTGAGGAGTAAACTACTTCAAACCTAGAGGGCCGTGGGTGGTATCATATTTCATACGACGATAGCTTTCGTAGGATGCACGATCGTTGGCTCTTTGATTAATGCGATCGTGCAGATCGTGTTCTCCGAGGTAATGGCGGAGATCGTTATTGCCATCACGGTGATCCTGATTGCCCCCCTGGTTGACCCCGCGACTGTGGTTATCACGGCGATTGTCACGGTTGTCTTAGTGGTTGTCGTCCCGGTAGTCACGGCGGTTGTCATCCCAATAGTCGCGGCGGTTGTCGTCTCGACCACTATCATGACCACCGTTTCTGCCTTGACGGTTGTCTGATGGGTCATTGTTGCGCGAGCCACGTTGGTTGGGTGGCTGTGAGCGACTTGAGTACTGGTGGCTATGGCTTGATTCAACTGAGACGGACAGAGCTCGGACTTGGTTTGCAATCTCTGTGGTCTGGGCTATAGCAGCCGTCAGGTAAGCTTGTACATCATCATAAACTGCCTGAATTTCTGGGGTATTGGGTAGTCGTTGCATTATCGTCATAGCAACAGCTACGTTGGCGCTTGGAGTCCTAAAGACATGCTTTTCCCCTACTCTATCAAAGGCATTGTTGAGATCGCGTGGCTGGACCCTTATGCGTCGTGCCTCCTCTTCTGCCTTGGCTTCGGCTTGTCTGCGATTAAACCGGTCAATATTGCATGCTTCGCGTGCTAGCCTTTCTTGTTCTGTTTCGCAAAGTGTCGGTGGCTCGTCATTACTGACGACATTGATCAAGTCTCCTCGCCTTGGTGGGAAGGATGGAAATCATGGAAAACCCGGGGAGTGGTCTGGGATATCCAGATCGTATTCAACTTCTTCATTGTCACGATATTGAAGCTCAGTATAGACGGAGCCAATAGATGCAATGCTGGACGGGGAGCTTGAACTGTCCTCTTGAACTGTGTGGACCGATCCTTCTTGATACTCCTCAATCCGAACCATGTTGACGAAGTTGCGTGACTTTGGCCGAGGTCGATGTATAAAACACAGATCTGAGCAGCGTTGTATATTGTACGCGTAGTTGGAAGCAGTGTTTCGTAGGTCATAGGGCTGAGCCTAGTAATTCTCCATCAAGGCTTCGCACTCGGAGAGCCGGAGACCTGTTGCGGGGGCTAGCTGGCGATGAACGGAGCGCCCTTCAGGAGTAGACGTGACCACGAGATCCATACCGAGTCGTGCAGGACGACTGGCCCGAGCTGATCGGGTAGATCTGTTGTGGGTAGTGGTTACCTGCTCGGTATGTTGATTTTAAATCGAATCTACCAGAGCTAGGGTTTCAGCAAGTTTGGTGCCGATCCGATCGATGGAGTTGAGAAGGTCAGTGCTATCGATCTGCTTCCCTTTATAGCGAGGAAGCGAACGACGGGTTGTCGGCGTGGCTGAAGACGATGCCGGTGTGGCCGGAGCCAGATCCAACATGGTCGGAGCCGTAGCTAATGCTGGTGAAGCAGTGGTCGACGCAGATTGGATCCGCGCCTCCTTCATGGTCATGACGATGAAGTTGTTGGAACCAGTGGTCCAGGTGATCTGGCCGATGGTGAACGTGAGGCCGTTGACGTAGCCATGGAACCGGGGATGATGACCATCTTGTTCGTCTGGAAAGCAGTACGCACACCCCCTACCTAGCGCGCCACTGTTGACGAAATATGATCGACAGTCTACCTAGGGTTATGCCCAAGGTAGTAGATTATCGATAGACAGGTGCGCAAGCTACGAACGAGATGGTGACGTAAGATAGACACGAAGTTTTATGCAGGTTCGACCGCCGTGAAAGCGTAATACCTACGTCCTGCATCTGATTGTATTGCTGTATGTCAATTAGATGATTTTTGAGAGGGGTCCCCTGCCCGCCTTATATAGTCTAGGAGGCAGGGTTACAGATCTGGAAACTAATCCTAACCAGTTACAATTGCCATAGGTGGCCGGATAAGGATTTCTATTCTAACCGACCAGGATCTTGCTTTATCTCTAAGTCTGCCTTGATTCCTTACGCGGGACTCCGAGCAGATCGGCTGGGCCGCGCGTCGTCTTCTAGTAGGCCGGACCCCCTGGTCCGGACCGGCCCAAGTCTAGCCGTAAGGATATAGGGGTTAATACTCTACGGTCACGCCAGGACGATAGACGCTTAGTTTAAAAAAACGATCATGTTAGATGTAAAATAAGTTTTCAAAAAGTGTTAAAATTAAAAAAAAAATCCCCTGACGTGGGCTGCCTCGTCCCTCGCTGCCGCGGCCATGGCCGCCGGGCGTGGGCTGCTGGGGGACTGCTAGAGCGCCGGGACCGTTGGAGGCGGAGACATGCGGCCGCGACGCTCGGCCCTGGTGGCGGCTGTGCGCGCAGATCGCTACGTCGCCTCTTCCTCTCCCCTGGCGGCAGCATCCGCGGATGCGGTGCCAGCCCCAGCCGGCGGCTGTGCACATGGATGCGGTAGTCGGCCTTGCCGGCGGCTGCGGCTCCACGACCACCAAGCTCCGGTCCAGGTCCAGCATTTCCTCCCTCCCTTCCTCTCTCTCCCACTCGTGGCCTGTTCGTGAAACCCCTCTTGCCTCCGGTTGATGCTTTTCTGAATCTGCGCCAGCCATGAGTTTTGGTTCATGCATGTGTAATGTGGAGATCTCTGTAATGTGGGATTACGCCATGTTCACATTATTCTGAATGTCTGAAGATGGAATATCCTTTGCTCTCCTGAAACTAAACAGGCTGCACATCGAGCTGCCCAGCGTTTTCGAAGCGTCGGTGCTCATCATGTCAAAGTCGGGCACAAGAATGGCCATGTTCAGCATTGGTCAGTTAAAAGCTCAGTGCCTTGTATATATATTGGGGATCGGAGGGATATGAAACACTGGTTTAAGTTGTGTTGTGATGCATAACAGTGAGTGGAAATTTTCTTTTCTCTGAATATTTTTTACTTTTTTTATTTTTTATTGGTGTGTTGTCCTCTCAGGTAAGAATTTTTCTCCCTTAGATCTGGATTCCCTGATGGAGTTCTTCTCTGCTCCAGTGGCGGTGGTGGCCGCGTGGGTGTGCTGCAGGGGACAAGGGAGGACGTCATGCCCATTGCCACGGGGCTTAGTGGGAGGAGATGTAGGCGAGCTCTAGGTGAGATGGTCTGGACGTCTGGTCCTTCTTCAGGGCTCAGTTGGGAAGGGATGTGTAATTACTATGGAAATTACTTGAAAAATTATTTGTGGTTTCAAAGATCTCAAGTTCGAGTGAAATTACATGTATAATTATCTGTGGTTTCAAAGGCTAGCTCTGACCATACATCTACTGACGGGATTCAATTGCTGGACGTGGTCCTAAGGATATGCAATCCATAAAGAGGGATAACAACCATATCATATTTCGTGGCACTAAAATACTACAATTTTTAGAGTAGTAAATACAGATAAGGTAATTATTTTGTTACAATCTTTTGTAGTTCCGTTCAGAGTTTTGGGGTTCCTGTCACAACAATGAGCATAATGTTGCTCTCTGCACCATCCATTTTTTCTCACATAGAATGTGTATTCACCACTTGTCCACCTCCTTGCTCAAATCAGCAGAAAGGCAATCATGGACTTTCTTTCCTGAGGGATTAGTTGTTTATGTTCATGCAAATCAATGAGGGGCTGTGGGTTTTGTATTTGTGTTGCAGAGTAGCAACAAATTCCAGCAAGTTCAAAAAGTGATGTTCAGATTTCTAGGCGTTTGAAAGTTCATTCTTCACTCTTTCAGGATTGTTGAAAACAGTCTGTTTCTGGCTCTGTTGGTGCTACTGAGGAAAGGAGGCAGTGGACCTCGCAGGACCAGGGGCTGCAGCTCCAGCCTCCTCTATGTGATCGCGGTAACAACTCGTCTGAAATCTTACTGTTTGTTGTATTCAAGGTTTCAAACTTCAAGATTTTTTTTTCTGTCCATGATCATTACTTCGGTTAGAGAGTATCCATCTCACTTTGTTCCTGCATTGTCTCATTGTTGCCGATTTGTACATGCACAAAATTAAACAAGATATAATGACTGGCCTCTATGATTTCGTTTCTTATGCCAAATGGTTTAGGCTAAAATTTTGAGATAATATAAAAATATATACCAAATGATTCAGCTATGGATGATGCAATTTTTCGACTGCTCTGTGCTTGTTAATCAGAGGTTCCTATGTGGCTTAAAACATAAATTAAGCATCTAAGGTAATATGCATGTGCAAAAAAATCTTAAGTTGTAAATAAAATTATTTATCTGCCATTTATCCTTATAAATATATTCTTGTGCGTTGTAACAGGAGAAAAAAATATCACAAGATAAAGGATTGACATCGACATCATCCATGCTATGAACCTTCTCATGAATAGAATTTTGCTTTACTTAAAGGGAACAATAGACCAATATTATTCTAGAATTTTATCTTGTTTTCTATTTTATCATAGTGTTAGCACGGACACATTACTAGTTTTTTTTTTAATGATCTTCAAATATGACATTCTCTAGCTCCTTTCGGGCGCTATACCTGCCACTGCCAGCTGCCGTCTGGCGGCGCCGGAGGTTAAGATTCAGCCATTCAGGGGATCCACTTTTTATAACACCTTTCAGCGTAGGAAAACGTATGCGGGTTGTTCCGGAATGCCCACACGCTTTGGAGTCGAGAAGTTGAGGTGGTGCACGGCGACAGCGAGCGAGCGATTGTTAACGCGGAAAATCGAGCTACCACACCGAACGACGGCGAATCATCATCCACGCGCCGGCCGAATCCGGAACACGCAACAAAGCAGCGTGCGAACCGCGTCGATCCCGCGGTGGTTATCGACGACACAAGCGCCGTCGTCACGTCCTCGCGGTCGCGGCGTCCTCATAATGTACTCGCCCCACTTGGCTGGCGTTAGGTGATAGACACGCGCGACGGCGACGGCGACGGAGCGGAGACCGCGGCAGGCAACGCGCTCGTAGAGCCAGTTTAGTTCCCTTTATTTTGCCAAAATTTTTAAAGATTCCCCGTCACATCGAATCTTTAGACACATACATGAATCATTAAATATAAATAAAAAATAAAACTAATTACACAGTTTAGACGAAATCCACGAGACGAATCTTTTAAATCTAATTATATTATGATTGAACACTAATTACCAAATAACAACGAAAATGCTACAGCAGCGTTTCGCCAAAAATTTTGCCAACCAACAGGCCCCTAGTCAAATCCGCGCGCCCGCCGCCCGGCGTCGGGTTTCCCGGTCCCGGGTGGCCCCGCCCGCACGGCCTTTGTCTGTGGCCAATCTCGGTGCGCCGGTGCCCACTGCCCACCCACTGGCGTCCTGCCCACGGCTGCTACACGCGCGAATAGTACGACCCTGGTGCCATGTCGCACCAGAACCGTACAAGGCTCTATAGGTCTTTGTCTCGTCAGCTCTGAAGAGATCAGAAACCTGGGGCTTGTTTAGATTGGGGTCCAGTTTAGTTTAAAAAAAATTTTGCAAAATTTTTCACATTTTCTGTCACATTGAATCTTTGAACGCATGCATGAAGCATTAAATATAAATAAAAAATAAAACTAATTACACAGTTTAGACGAAATCTACGAGACGAATCTTTTAAGCCTAATTAGACTATGATTGGACACTATTTGTCAAATAACAACGAAAACGCTACAGTAGCCATTTTGCAAAATTTTTTGCATCTAAACAAGGCCTGGGTTAGGAATCGGTATTTGGCGCTGTAGCACTTTCGTTTTTATTTGACAATTATTGTCCAATCATGTCCTAACTAGACTTAAAAGATTCGTCTCGTAATTTACAATCAAACTGTGTAATTAGTTATTTTTTTATCTATATTTAATACTCCATGCATATATCTAAAGATTTGATGTGATGGAGAGAGAGTGAAAAAACGTGTAATCTAAACGAGGCCCTGTCCGAGTTTTGCCGATATAGGGAATGGGTTTCCATTTCCCTGGCCTGTGCGCACCAGAACTATTGGGCGCCAAATGCAGCTGTGGCTCCAAACGTGCAGGCAGAGTAGGCGTGCAGCCACGAACTGGTCAACTGCTGCGCGCCAGTGCACCCGGCATAGGACCGAGTAATAGCATAAGGCGTCGTGGTCGACGTAGTTGGAAAGCATAACGCACATGTCCGCACAGGACTTGGACCGAGTAATAGCAGCCGACAACCGACGGGGAGGGAGGATCGGAGGAAGGCAGCCGCCGTGGTGACTGGTGAGCACGAACCAGCAGCCGGCGCCCTCGCGCGCGCGCTGCCGATCGGCCGGGTCAGAGTATCAACGGGGGTAGGCAGCCTCGCGCCGGCGGGCAGGACGTACATGTGGCCTCACGCTCGCCGAGACGTCAACCCATCGCGTTTGCTACTGCCACAGCACGCGATCGCACACGGAGCGTCGGAGCGCCTTGGCAACAACCAACCCTTCTAAGATTGACCTCCGCATCGCGCATCTGATGCCCATTTCCCCTTTTTCCAGAGGCCACGACTCGCGATGGATCGGCGGCGCGCGTCAAACTCAAACTCCATGTTGCCGTCATGACTCGCGACTCGGTGACGTTTCGGCAGCTGAAATATACCGGCAGCAAGCCAGCAAGCACCTCGCCCTGGTCGTCGGTTTCGCTCTGGTTGGCGGCGATCTAGAAACGCGCGGCGCGGTTCAAGCCTCAGACTTGTCGTTCGTTGGCCATCTAGATGGCGAGACGAGACACACTAGTGCGCAACCACAAAGGAGGAGGATGCGCCGCGGCGAAGTCGACAGGACACGGGAGTAGGAGTACGCGGTGCGCTAGCTAGGGAGAGGGGGGCAGCGGCCAGGCGCGTCATGGTCATGATGGTTTCCTTGCTCAGGCAGACAGCCAGCTGCTGCGCGAGCGAAAATGGCTCTTGTTAATTTGGGGTGCCTGATGTGATGAGACGAGACGGAGGGTGGCTCGAGTGACGGGCACGTCGAGGTCGATCGTCGTCGTGTTCGGCACTCGTGATTCCCGCCGCTCCCGATCCCAGAGCTCCGGCGTGCGCTCCGTGTATAGTTTACAATGCAGCATAGCAGCGATAGGGGCCGCGTCGTCGTCGTCGGTGATGGGTGATCCAACTGGCCTTTGATTATTCCTAGGGAAGAGAGCTTCGGGGTTAGGGACGTGATAATTGGAGACACATGGGGAGGCGGTCAGCACCAACAGTAGGATTAGAAGAATCCCACCAGCCAAGTAGCGGTTGACGCCTTGACGGAACAAGGACACATATAGCACGGGCAGCCCAGTAGTAACGCACCAGCTCGAACAACGTAGGGTACGTAGTACTAGTATAATAACAAAAGCCGACAGAGTTTTTTTTTTAGGGGCAAAAGCCGACGGAGTTAGAACCGAGGGAACGGGATTAATCCATGCCTATCCAAAACAACAATTCCTATGCAAGGCTAATAATGTGGTCCAACTTTTCTCATTTTATTACGGAATACAAGTGAAAAAATCCACACAACACTTCGTAAACATCTTACTGCAGATATACTATGAGCCCGTATGGTCAAACTTTGTCATCGATATGATAAAACATAATCCATCTGTTCCAGAACACAAAAAAACACACAATTATAACTATAGCTGACCTGTGCAGGACGCTGGTCCAAACGGGAGGCATCCTAGGAGAGGAGGATCCCATGATCCAGCAATCCCTCTCCTACATAGGCCCTGTTTGGTTCCGCTCATTCGGCCGTTCGCGACGGGAGAAGCACGAAAATCCCGCCAAATGGCTCGGTCTCCATCGCAAACGCGGCGTTCGCGTTCGATTTCCTCCCCGCAACAGCGATTGGAAAAAGCGACCGAAGGGCCGTGATTTGGAAAACACGAGCCGCGTTCCCGAGCGCTCGCCTGGGTCTCCGATTGCTCGCAGCTCCGCACGCCCGCAAAATCCGCTGGCCGCCGGAGCTCCTCCTCGCCTGGAGCTCCTCCCCCTCTCAGAGCCCGCAGTCGTAGCTCTGCCGACGGATCCGCCCACCCGCAGCTCCGCCGACGGATCCGCCTGCTCGCTTCTCCGCCTACCGGACGCAGCTCTGTCGGCCACCGGAGCTCCACCTCGCCTAGAGCTCCTCCCCCTCTCATCCGCCCGCAGTCGTAGCTCCGCCGGCGGATCTGCCCGCCTGCAGCTCCGCCGACGGATCCACCCGCTCGCTTCTCCGCCTACCACCGGAGCTCCTCCTCGCCTGGAGCTCCTCCCCCTCTCATCCGCCCGCAGCCGTAGCTCCGCCGGCGGATCTGCCCGCCCGCCCGTAGCTCCGCCGACGGATCCGCCCGCTCGCTTCTCCGCCTACCGTCGGAGCTCCTCGCCTAGAGCTCCTCCCCCTCTCATCCGCCCGTAGCCGCAGCTCCGCCCGCCCGCAGCTCCACCGGCCGCCGAAGCTCCTCCTCGCCTGGAGCTCCTCCCCCTCGCCGGGAGCTCCTCCTTCTCTCGGAGCCCGCAGCCGTAGAGTCTCCCCCACGAAGAAGGACCTGGATGTAAATAGATACTTTTATTTGGGTCCAGTTGTAAGGCTATAGACTCACAGGAATAGTAGTAAACAGTGCTACATAGTTTGAGAAAAGTCAGGGTTCCTAGTGCAAAATATCCATCCCAAAATAATCGAGCCAGCCAAACGCTCAACTTAGATTTTACGTATCGCGACTTATCAAATAATCCTGCTCAGCTTATAAGCAAGACTCAGATGAGCTGAACCAAACAGACCCTATGGCCCTGTCTGGTTCCGCTCATACGCGCGTTCACGATGGGAGAAGCGGGAAAATCCCGCCAAACGGCTTGCGACGGT
>NC_089580.1:158738581-158943883 GCF_019320115.1 Miscanthus floridulus | reverse complement strand
ATCAATGGCGCCGAGCTAAGGGTCTATTTTCTGACATGGGCGCCGAGCTAAGGGTCCATTTTCTGACATCTTTTCTTCAGGGGTCTATTTGTGAGAAAATTAAAAAAAAGGGCTAATTGTAAAAAAAATCTGTCGAACGAACCCCACCGTGAAGAAACGCCCGTGCGGCCCGTGCCGTCGCCCTTCGTTCCTTCCTTCCTTTCGTCGCTCTCTCTCTCGGCGACGACTGGGCGACCGCTGCCGCCGCCCTACTCCAGGTGCCCAGGTTTCCATCGGGCTCTCGGCCAGATTTTCTTCCGGCTCTCCGCCAGCGACGAACACCACCAGGTACGCCCACCCCGTCTCTTCCCTTCCTGCTGCGCGGAACCGAGCACCCAAACCCTAACTCAAGCTATATGTATTTGGATCTCTATATTTTGCACACTACTACCTTCGATTTTTTTTTTGGCAAGAAATATCGGGTGTACATGTGTACACCCATGTCCTTTACTGAGTCCGCCCCTGACGCGTTCTTGAACCGAGCACTGAATAATTGATTAGTTATTTCTCAGTGTGAACCATGTAGTTTACTTAGAAATTTATTGGTATATCACCTCAATTGCAATGTCAAGCCTGGTGCATGTGCTGTGTGGAAGCCACGCTGTATGTGCCAGTATATCTTCCTGCCTAGTCATCTGTATATTTCAGGACGCTGTTGCCTTTTGCTATACTGTTATATCTTGGTGGTTTGCGGAGGTAATAATTCGTAAGAAGGAACATCATACGAACTAACTGAGCTGTAATCTGCAGGAATGGGCCTGTGGACGTTGCTGGAGGGTTTTTTGCTTCTTGCAAATGCGTTGGCTATATTGAATGAAGACCGCTTTCTCGCTCCCAGGGGATGGAGCATGTCTGAAGTATCAGGAAATGGGCAAACGAAGTCGTTGAAGGGCCAGATTGTGGGGCTTATCTATGCTACACAATTTCTGAGGATGCCCTTAATAGCACTCAATGTTCTGATCATTGTTGTGAAACTGGTGTCTGGCTGAGGCTCATTGTCTGGTTTGTGCTGTTGTGTTGGATTGATATCTGTTCCAGCATTATGTAAAAGTTAGTTATACTCAAAATTGCTCTGGAAATATGTTCATTTTTACTAATGTGAATTTCTGTTATTTCTTCTGGTAAATTAATTCTGGTCAGAAAATGGTTGTAAACATTTACACTATCAAAGCATTGTGTGACGGTGTTATCAATTTTAAAATATTTCTTATGCAGTTTGTGAGGTCATCTTTCCTTGGTTTTACTTCTGAATTGCTAGCACATTTGTTGCTTATTACTAGTGTATTTTATGGTTGCTTCCTCATCATTGTAGTGCTCAGTGTTATTTGATGGTCGAATACTGCTTACGGCTAGAGGCATTTGTCTTCTAGCCCAGGTTGAGTGGTGATGCAAACCGACCTTTTGGCTATTCATCCTTGTATGCATTGTACCATATATCTACCAGTTGCAGATCCTTTTGTTTGGAAACTATTCTGGGTCCAATCTGGTGTTAATCCATATCCAGCCCCTTCAATATTCAGAAATTCTGGCAGTACCTTTCGATACTACAGATGGCGATCAAGTGGAGGAAAAAAAACAACGATTGGTTCTCCCATTTCTGTTGCAATTTGAAGAGAGGCTTGATTTATGTTCGTATGTCAGGTATGCAGCATCAGTAGTTCAGTACAGACATCAAATATCTGTGGTGGCGTCAATTGAACACCTTAATGATGTTCCAACATATATTTCTTTTCATCACTAAATTTAATAGTTGTATAGTTTTCCTATACAATGTTGACATAAATGATTGGCTCATTTGGCACCATTTCTCTATTAACTTATTATGATAATGCACATGGAAAATATCATGCGTAGATAGTATGAGTTGTCTCTGTACAATTGTCCCCTCTCAGGGGAAGCTGCATTCATCATAGCACAGGTTTCTTTCCATCACATTGTATGATGACTAATATTAACGTGCTTGAATTGCAGTGCCCCTCTTAGTATAGACACTTTACACTTTTGTTAAGGTGAGGTCCACACTAAGCTCTGGCTCCACAATGAGTTTCAGTGTTGGAGAATGCTGGTAGTGTGGTGAGAGCTTCAAAACAAACTTGGAGACAATAAGAGAGATGAGGATCTTGAGCTCAGCCATTGCAAATCCTTGCCCTAGGCAGGTTCGGGCCCCAGCACCAAATGGCAAGTATGAATGTAGCTGGGGTCGAACATCAGAGAAGCGCTCTGGGTTGAACTCTTTCACATCAGGGCCCCATAGCTCGGGGTCAAGATGCATTGTGGAGACAGGGATGTAGATGTTGACACCTTTTGGTATATGTACGCCACCGAGCTTCAGTTCCTGGAGGGCCTGCCTCGATACAAAGGCACCTGCTGGGTACAACCTCAAGGTTTCCTGGATCACCATTGTCAACTAAATTGGCAAACAAACAGGAAGTTAGTGGTCTGTTCTAATAAAATTGAGGCAGCGCTTTTTACAACTATTATGAGATGGTAACTGGATAAGAGCACACATTTTTCATCTTCTGAAGTGTCCGTGAGTCTACTGGCTGGCCTCTGCAGACTTCATGCACCTCTGCTCGTACTCGATCCTGCCATTCTGGGTGCAGTCCAAGGAGCATTAGACACCAAGCAGCTGTAACAGCTGTGCTCTCATGTCCTGCAAAATATATGCTCTTGCAGTTATCCACTATAAAGTTCTCTGCCTCGGCAATGCCCACCCTACTGGTGCTTGCACTGTGAAGAATTGCACTCAGTAAGTTCCTGTCTTCTCCACTTTCCTTTACGATTTCAAGAATTAGTTTGCGGACTTGTTTGTGAAGCTCCCATGCCTGCTTGTTCCTCATTGAAGGAAAGAATCTGCAAGCATTTAAAACTTTATTTTTACAATTTATAGGTCTGTTCAATCAATGTGTTGCCTTGGATCAAAAATAGTTCCTTTTTTTGTTCATTCGCAAAATCAAATATGTACTTGTGATGTACGAGAAGTTCGTTTACCCCCTAACCTTAGGCCAGTCATTTCAGCTAGCACATTTGGCTTGGACACAGCCTGCTGGAGTTCTCTGATCTTCATAAATATTTCCTTTCCTTTGATGTAGCTGCTTCCAAAGCATGTTCTAGAGATCACATCTGCAGAGTAAGCCCTAATGTCATCGTCGATCTTAATGTCTGTGATCCCACCGTTTCTATCAACTCTCTCTTCCCATGACTTGAGCAGTGGTTGCGCAGAATCGACCATCAGATCCACCATGCCCTGTGTATGAGTAAGAGTTACATTAACATGTCAAAATGCATGGTCACTGCCTGCTGTTGTCAAACCTCTAAACTCTAATTTATTGAGCAATGCCCACTGTAAGAAAAGAATGTTTCCTTTTACTAAAAAAAAAAAGAAGTTCCCTTGGATCTAACGAACTGAATGACTGCATTGTACTCCCTCCATTCTAAATTGTATGTCACTCTCATTTTTAGATACATAGTTTTTACTGCATATCTAAGCATATTTTATCATAGCAAAAGTTACGTATCTAGAAAAACTAAAACAACTTACAATTTGTAACGGAGGGAGTATAGCTGAGGCAAAATGCAGAGTTCCTAAAAGTGGTCCTGACCCGCACTATATAGATGGATCAGAATGTTGTAGTTTTGCTGTTGGGAGTGGTCCTAGTTAGAATCTTTGTCACAAGATATCTAGCTGGATCAGAATGTTGCAGTTTTTCATGCCAGCTCTCATACTGAACTGTCATTCTGAATTATGTTTGCAAATAAGCGGCCACATAGACCCACTACTTAATTGCTGAGACCCACAGAGCACTAACAGCTTTCAATGCTCTTTCATCAATCTGAAACCTCTGAAGTTTATCTGCAGATTCCCTGTAAATCGATTTCTGCAATGTCTCTTTGAGCAAAAATGCCAGGATTTGCCAGCTATGGAGTGAACAAGTGAGCAGCATCTGAAACATGCCCCGGGCTTCCAGCGTTTTTTTTTTATTTGTCATATTGGTTGCCTGGTCGGTTTGCGTAGCTTTGTTTACATAGTACACAATTTTATGGTACAGCACATTGAGATCACTACTAGTAATTATTGTTGGGAGTGTGTTGCTCATTGCCTCGTACCTTGACCTTGTCCAGGAAGAACTCCGGGGCGATGATCTTCCTCTGGTGCAGCCAGGCCTCACCGTTGGACTTGAGGATGCCCCCGCCGAAGAGGGGCTCATGCGTCGCCTTGAGGTAGGAGCTCTTGCCGAGGTCCAGCGACACGCAGAGGTTGATGTCCCGAACCACGTCGGGCCGGCTCACGTGAAGGAATACGACGTTCCCCATGGAGTAAGTGAATATGGGACCTGCATTTCAATGAAACCGGACAGCTTAAGCTCAGCAGGCTCGTTATAAGTCTCGACGGTCACTGTCCAGTTGTGTACTGTAGGTTAACAGAAATCGCGTATGGATCCTCTCGTCAAGGAGTAAATGGGCGTGGACAGGGCTCCAGCCACGGAAAATAAACACATTCGACGGGTCATGGTCATGGTCATGGTACAGTTACTGGTTTATCACGAATTCATGAGATAAAAATTCCCTGTCCCTCATGTTTACGCACTTGCATGTGCTTGTGAGGAATACAGTGACGATGACTGAACTTATCATATTTGTTGAAAAAAATAAAAAAATATTGGGGTCTAGAGTTGGAATCTACTCTTATCAAAGCAGGATAGTTTGGCCGCCAACCAGGCTGTCAACGGTAGCAAAATTATTTTGCAGCACTGGGCGCAACCGTTGGCCGGCGGCCGCTCTCTCCTCCCGCGCGGTGCGCGCATCTCTCTCTCTCTTGCCTTGGCTCCCGACATGGCGGCGTGCCACCTGGCAGCGGCCGCCGGTGAATCCCCGCGCTGCAAACGGGCGTGGAGACTGCGCCCCCACCCTTGTGCGGCACAGCGGCGCGAGCGCGCTCGGCGGTAGGTGGCCCTCGGCAAGGGACCTCCGCACAACACGGTGCTGGCGGCGCAGCATGGCCACCGACGTGGGCCACAGCTCCTCCCCACCCCCACCTCGTGCGGGCTGGTGCAGCTGCCTCACGCGGCTCCGCTGTTCCTCGTGTCATCGGTTCGCCGGTTCGCTCCACCTACCCTTCTCTCTCTCCTTACCTCAGTGTGGTGATGTTGTTCCCTTGCATTATTTTTCACTGCATGTGACATTTGGAGGGGGGATCTTGGTGAAAGGAGGCAAACGAACAAGGCAAGGTCAGTTTCACCATAGATCTATTGTTGTTCTCACAAAACGATATATGTTAATACAAATTGTTTTGCGTTGTGTAGGGAGTGGCCTACTCGGTTCGGCGGGTCTTGAGAGCAGGCAGCTGTTGTGCCATGGATCTGAGCATGTGACGACGTCGATGGTATTTGTTTCAGGTCTTAGTGTACGATAAAAAATGAGACTATCTATACTACATTCCTGGTGATTTCTGGTTTACTCTTTGCATTTTGGTCACTTGCAATGACGAATACACTTTTCTCTTCCTGTGACATTTTACTTTGAGGGAATGGGCTGCTGCTGTGATGATTACACCATAAATTATGTTCAGTATTTGATGCAATGATTGCTCTTCCTTTCTTTTATACATGACGTATGAGGCAATGATCATGAGCTCTAAATTCTATTTTTGTCATCTCTTTGTTCATGTTCCATGATAGTTGGGGTGATGGTCAATTGGTTGTTCCTTTTTTTGGCGTATCTTCTTATCTATTCTAAGTTTGGAGGTACCAGTGAGAGTGATGATTTCCTCCTTTCTGTACTCGTGATTTCCTTTTGTTTTCCACTCACACTTGCTTATGATCATTGCCTACGATGTCAATAAACACATAATTGCGTTGTCTGAGCTTGTGTTTACTGCCTGAGAAGTGATAGATATATTCTTGTTCATTCTGGCCTTGTGATCATTGTCTATGATCGTTGGTTGTGACGACAGATTATATATTGTTAGTTCTGAGCGCATGCCCTATTCCCAACGATTACGTTCTCAGGCTTTTGGCTCTCCTGTTTGTTTAAGTTTTCGGTTCAATTATGTGCATTGGTCCTCTTTCAACTCAATTAATTGGAGTACCTGCAGCCTAAGGAAGAAATACAACAAAGCTCAGTGTTTTCTTGCTTTGGAAGTTTATCTAATCTTAGGTTTATTGTATGTGGCTGGTAATGTCCTTCGTTCCTCATTTCGAATAGGAGCAACCAGACTACTACTCATGAGAGTTCGTTATTGCATATAGAGGTTGATGATGAAGCAAGTGATGTATCCAAATTCACTCAGCCAGTTAGCCCATCTTGAAGCTATTGGGACATGTTAAAGTAGACATGCTCAGATGGTCTCTCCATAATACAAATAGGTACTCTGTCAAATAAAGGAATATGCAACAAAATGCCTAAATTTACTTGATATTCTATAATATGTATATTGTTTATGCCATCTACTTCTATGCACGTAGTACTACCTGCTATTATGGGTTATTCCTTTTGATGGCCATATCTATTGTTCCTGTTCTACGGCTATAGATACATATCCATCTGCACATGTATGCCTATCTTCCTTCTGTTATTTAGCTACAGATTTGCTCATCCTCCAGAGCTCATTACTCTTTCTTCTCTAATAAATTACACGGTGCTAACCTTACATGCTGCTCTAGGTCATTTGTTAGGATGCTAAACCATGCATGCTAGCTTCTAAACCTGAACTTGAACATGAATCTTAGTGTTAGTTTTTCCTTATATGTCAAGGGCCTCTTTTTACAATCTGTATTGGTTTCAAGCATCAATGCTTTAGCCTAGGTTTTTTGGGCGTTTGATAATGCCTTATGACCAGACTTTTGAATTATTAGTTGATAGCTCTACCATTAATTTGGTGTATTGCTTTTAAAATATTCTGTGGTTGCATTGAAAGGCTTACGAGAGTATGTTAGTTTCCTTCAAAGTTTTGCATCTTGTGCTTATAGGCTGCTACAACTCAGATACTGTCTCTAATTGCATTGGTGTGCTACCTTTGCGTGGCTATTTACATTCATGGAGGTCTGTGTGTACGAGCTGCTGAAGCATTGTCATTTTCATAGCTCATGTTGTCGCTTGTCTTATGCAACAGAACATGCTCTTCCTACGTTCTGCTAAAGTTTTAAGCTATATCACCATTCCGGTTGCCAAAACTGGACTAAAACCTCATCTATCTGATTAGCAGTGCCATTTAACCCTACAAAGCGGTTGGAGTTGCCAGCTTTCGAGGCTATCCAAATAGAAACTGGGTATATATAAACTGTTGTCTCACATGTAATGTATGTATAAACTACCAAACAAAAAAATCTTCAGATGCGCCTTTTAACAATAGTAACTGTCTTAATTTTTTCGTGTACTATTATCTCAAATGGATTTTGTTCTCAGCACACTCCTATATATGGCTCACAATTTTTATAATTTGACGTCACTAATCTCATTAGCACCAGCTTTATGCACTCTGAATGTTGTTTTTTACTTACAGATCCATCCGAAAAATATGCCACTTCATGAAGTGTAGATAGCTAACGTTGGGGAACACATCATTTACCAGGTGCATGGTCGTACCATGCTTGCTGAAAAAACAACAACACCTCATTTCAATTTCAAGGTTCGCTGCAATAAGGTAATAACCTGAACATCGTCAGTTGTTATTTTTGTGCCTTATTAGTGAATAGAGGGGCAAAGAAACTAAATATTTTTTACTGAAATGTCAGCTTATTGTATAAGAACAGGCTTTTGTCACAGTATACACGTTTTAACATGCCATTTATCTTTCGGCATTTGATATGCCAATTTCCTGTAGGTTGTCTTTTGCCTATGCATATCCTGTCTATTAATGCTACGAGACTTCTGAGCTCAACAAACCAGAGATTAAGCAGCAAATATTTTGGTCACTATTCTAAGGCGTTTCAGTAAATTATGTGGTTGCAACAATCTGCCAGATTTTAGTTTTGTTTGCTGTGCCTATAATTTTAGTTGCCCTATTGACATTTTTGAAGAGATTTAGAGATTTTACAAGCTGTCACTGCATAAGGTTGTGATTTCCTGTAGATCATTGACGAGACTCTTAGCATTGTGTGTCCTCTTGTTGCAGGCTACCATTTTACTTGGAAGCAAAGCTGACGTTCTCTGTATAATTGTGGTACCCTAAGACAAAGGTGCTTAGTTTGTCCTTTGCTTCTATCTTACAGTTTCTTTTAAGCATAGGACTGATGCGTGCTTTTGGTATAGGGAACTACATCTGTTTATGGGATTTCCTTTAAGCCAGATATTTATCAGCATGACAATGAAATCGACTGGGACCTCCTTTAGTTGACAGCTCGAGCCATTGATTGGTCATCATTTATTTCCAGAAGGCTCCTTCCGTACGACAGAAACACTCTTTTTATCCTTTAGAATCCTTTACCTATACAACATATTTTGCATGCAAACAGACTGATTTTTCCTAAATTTTAATATCCCATTACAAGTAGGTCACAAAAAAATGTTGAGCGCATCCGCACAGAGCAATTTGAAGATAATACTAACACGGGCAAGGTAAACCAATGTCCTATCCCTATTCAGCTGTATTTATAGTCTCTGCAGGATTTGAGAACTCACTATTGTTGACATTGTTGAGACCATACATCCAAAATATAATTCCGTCTTTAAACTAAAGGAAAAATAAATGATATTCCAGACCAAACTTCCTCAGCTAGCATCTGTGTCTCATTTTATTTTTTAACGGATAGATCTATTTGCTTCGTGCACTTTGGGTTTTCTTACATTAATAAAATTGTCCTAGTTAGTTGCACTACCCTTTTACTTTTTTCACTATCAGTGCAGAACATATAGCGCCGATCGCTTCAGTAAAAAACTTTTAAAATTTGTTGACAGAACCAATCCATTTCAGATATGTTCGGAGGCCTGATCATTTATCTAAACCCATACTACCTATGATACCAAATCTTTTTTATGCTACTATGACTGATTTAATAAGTGCCTTGCATACTCCTCATGCTACTAACCATTTTTCTTATCCTACAGGTATATGAAACAGTGATATAGATCTGGCATTTTGTGACATGAACAAGTTTATGCTCAGTGCATACAACAAGTCCCTGTTCACTTTTCTATATCCAGCCTATGTATGTAATAGTGCCTCCTGGATGGCAACCCGTTTACATACTTCGAGACACTACTGTCCACTGTATATTATGTGCTAAGTTGGATGCTTAGAACTACCTGTACTCAGCTATATAGACCTATCTTTTGCACATCTAACGTAGAAAATGATAAAGTTTCTGCTTCAGGAGCGCAATCTGCAATGTTTAGTTGTTTTGTAACCAGAATTTATGTTGTCTGAACAGACTACGTCTAACGAACGGCTTCCTATTGCTGACTACCTTGTGTTTTTTTTCTCTTGCAGGATCTCCAATATTTGGCAAAAGGTATGGCGGCTTGTTCCAACCGTTTATAGCCAGCTCAGGTTAGTGTCCGTTTTATGCTCCTCTTATCTATGTTTTGACTGTGCCTATTCTGGGTTCACCTTTTAGCTTACACGACGACTGAGTTTGTTTACTGATGAAATTAGCATACTTAGTGATTCATGCTTCTCTCTACCGCTGCATGTTCTATGGAGTGAATTTAGCTACTGCTGAAATTTGTGCCACCATATATGCAGTTATGTTGCCTCCTATTGTTAGACCTTCTAGACTGTGATTTATGATTTTTATAAAAAATCCGGTTACGGTGTTGTTCATACCATCCTACGGATCTGGACGGCATCCATTTTTTGTCATCTATAGTCTTTAGACCTTCTAGACTGTGATTTATGATTTTTATAAAAATTCCGGTTCCAGTGTTCATACCGTACTACGGCCTTGGACGGCATCCATTTTTCGATCCGATTTTTTAGTTCACATTTTTTTTCTTTACCTAACTTGGCCCTTGGGCAGACATGCACTTGTTTTTCTTTATCTAGCTTGCCCTTCTATCTGTTAAATCACGCTTTGCCTCATTGTACTGCTATTTCCAAAAAAAGATTTTGAAGCGTTATCTACAAAATTATTTTTCTAAACATTTAGCTGACCAACATCATTTAGATAACAAGCTTTGTACGATGTGAATAGCGTACAACACACGTCTTGATGCAGTATGATAATGCTTAGTCATGCTCCAGTAACCAAATGTGTTTCAAATTCCATGTGCTCTTGTTCGCATACAAATAGCAATGTGAAGTGCTCCTGCTAACCATCATATCCATCTCGTTGCCTTTTAGGTTCCTAATTGAATTGACTGATGCACATCTTTACCCACGGTAAATTGTTTTGTGCATGCACACATCATATATTCATCTTTTTGTTGACAGACTGAATAGATCTACCATATTCAAATGTACCACCAGATTCACCCAACAAGCAGAGTTCAATGTCTTTCAGCACCAGCCTTTCCAATCGTGGACAAAGATTACTAAAACACATCCCTTTGACATCTCAAGATGAAAGGATCAAACATCCAGAGACATAGTTAGCACTTAGTTTGCTACCTTCTCAGGCATCCAGAACACTGCTATCACTGATTTGTGTTGTTAAATATGTACAAAAATTACGTACTACCCTATGTAAAAAAACTGAAGTGTTCGAGTTTATCTGTATAAAATGTCTATATTAACCTCCTTTGCCTAATTATCTTTCCATACAAAGATTAAACGTGTATTTTTTATTTACCAGCTAATTCACACGCCAGGTATTACAGTGCCAAGTATTCATCGTGTCCATCCTTCGATCTTATAAAAATATATACACATCTCTGTATCTACGATTGCATTTTCAACTGACCACCGACGCCCGTGAGGGCACGAGTGATGGACTTGTTCAATAATACACCATCCCACCCATCAAACCAAACACTTCCTCATTCTAATGTAGTAATGTACTCCCTCCATTTCAAATTGTAAGTCATTCCAAGAATCTTGGAGAGTCAAAGCTTCTCAAGTTTGACCAAAATTATAAAAAAAATTACAAAGATTTATGACATCAAATAGGTATACTATAAAAATATAATTAACAAAGAATCTATTGGTACTTAGTTGGTATCATAAATGTTATTATCTTATTATATAAACTTGGTCAAACTTGAGATGCTTTGACTCTCCAAGATTCTTGGAATGACTTACAATTTGGGATGGAGGGAGTATATTCGAGACCTGTCGTGGTATGTGTCTTATTAGAAAGACAAAAGGTTGTGGGCACGCGGTGGCCCTGGCCATTGGCTTGGGCAGTTCCCGTCCACTCCCGAGATATTCACGGAAAGCAAAATATCAGCGGGATCGCTCGCCGGGAAACCGACACATGGCCTCCAGCTCCCCGTCCCGTCACGGCGCAAACCGCGCGACTTTTCTTCCCGTCGGGAGGCGGGGGGAGCAGCCATGCCCGGAGGAGCCAACAACAGCCAACCCGCGCTCGGCAGCCAGTCGAAGCGGACGGGCCTCTGTCGTGCGGTGCCCGCGAGCGGCTGTTCCCATCCCGGCCCCGGCCGTCCCTCTCGCACGGGAACGCGGGGATCACATCACAGCAGTTGGACGGCGCATAATGCATCACTGGCCAAGCGGCCATCGGCCAATGCAAGCCCGCCTGGACACAATACAACTGCCGCCGGTACGTGACGCGCCCGCGCGACGCGACGCGACGGGACGCGACCCCACCCCCCACCTGCGCACGCTCGGTGCCGCTGGTGGCTGCCGAGTCCCGTCGACGTTCACGTGCCGCGGATCATGCCAACGATCCACGTTTCTTTCAGCTATGGCTGGGGAAGTGAGGAGCAAGATCGAGCAACACTACACGACGTACACGGTTCCCAGGAACAGATGGAGCTTTGCGAGCGGCCTCATCAAACTGACGTGATATGTTAGCTCGTGTGAACCGTGCTGCGGGCGATACATATACATACACATTGGCTTAATTATACACGTATAGGGGTATACAATAACAGAACTTAATCCTAATAATTCAAAAAAGGAAAGACGGAAAATATTAGTTGAATGAAGGCTCTGCATGCTCACCCAATCAGGAGCAAGAGTTAAGCATGGGTGCATCTACTTGGCTAGCCCCCGGTTCCCAAGGCCCAGCGCCCTGTCCTTTTGCATTGTGCCAAACCTATACAGAAAATGATCTAAAACCAAATCGTCGCCTCCGATCCTCAACCCCATCATCTCAGCTGCTTTCTTTACGATTTGTTCGTTTCAGACCTTTGTACGTTTGTTATCGTTACGTCTCTCTCTCCGTGCCGCGCCGTGCCGCGCTAGAGTCCATGGAACTGCACATCGTGATGGCCAGCTCACCTAATTTATCCTGCTGCTCAACAGTAAACAGCAACAGCAAAAGTAGCTTAAGCCGCGCGAGACATGGACCCTAGTTCGTTCGAGGAAGTTTAGTGAGCTGTTAGCGTTGAAGCAGCTGTGATCGATGAGCGCAAGATCAGCACCAACATGATGGAATAATAGAGTTGTTTTTGGTACTTTAGTACCGTTCAACTAGATGTGCACAAATCAACACCATCATTGCCGGGTCCTCGAAAAGGATGGCACTCGGTGACAGAAGAGAAAATAAGTGGTGAGATTATTATTGTTGTTGCTACATGGACATGGTCGCCGTATTAATTCCTGTGGAGTGTGGCCAACAACTTACTAATTAGATGGCTCAATTATTGGACTAAACATGTACCAACACACCCACTTATTGGTTGGTTTTTAACCAGAATTAGGGGGCTTGGATTCCATAGCTCATAGGCTGCTGTTTTCTATTCAAGTGTTATTTCCTATACAAAGGGGGCATTGAATCCACATTTTTAGTTTTTCTTTTAGGGTTAAGTCCAATTTACACCCTCCAACTTGCAGCAAAGTTTGGATTTCAACCTCGAACTTTAAAACCGGACAACTTTGGCCCTCCAACTCTCGAAAAAGTTCAACTTTCAACTTTCTGGGCGGTTTTGTGGATGAACAGTAACTTTTGATATTTTCGAGAGCGTCGAAATTTTATATTATTTTTTCGAGCATCTTAACGTTCTCAAATGAAAAAACTCAAAACTACAAAGTTGTAGATCTCATCGAGGTCTATAATTTACATATAAAAATTATCTTCATCCGACATCGTATTGAAGGGTTTTCTATTTTTTGAAATTTGAGTCTCATCACGCGATAAAATATGGTGCTGAAATTTTATATTATTTTTTCGAACATCTTACTGTCCTCAAATGAAAAAACTCAAAACTACAAAGTTGTAGATCTCATCGAGGTCTACAATTTACATATAAAAATTATCTTCATCCGACATCGTATTGAAAGGTTTTCTATTTTTTGAAATTTAAGTCTCATCACGCGACAAAATTGTTTCACGCGTGATGAGACTCAAATTTCAAAAAATAGAAAACCCTTCAATACGATATCGGATGAAGATAATTTTTAAATGTAAATTGTAGACCTCGATAAGATCTACAACTTTGTAGTTTTGAGTTTTTTCATTTGAGGACGGTAAGATGCTCGAAAAAATAATATAAAATTTCAGCACCATATTTTATCGTGTGATGAGACTCAAATTTCAAAAAATAGAAAACCCTTCAATACGACGTCGAATGAAGATAATTTTTATATGTAAATTGTAGATCTCGATGAGATCTACAACTTTGTAGTTTTGAGTTTTTTTTCATTTGAGGACGTTAAGATGCTCGAAAAAATAATATAAAATTTCGGCGCTCTCGAAAATATCAAAAGTTACTGTTCACCCGCAAAACCGCCCACAGGGTTGAAAGTTGAACTTTTTCGAGAGTTGGTGGGCCAAAGTTGTCCGGTTTTGAAGTTCGAGGTTGAAATCCGAACTTTGTTGTAAGTTGGAGGGTGTAAATTGGACTTAACCCTTTCTTTTATTAATCACCTCATCATCTCCAGTGTCATCTACTTGGTGGTGGCTAGCTACGTACTAGTGATGATAGAACACGTTCACTGAACTCAAGTAAAAGCTAGAACGAACAAACGCCACTGGCTCACTGTGCTCTAGTCTCTAGTAATTGCATCAGATATATTGCATAATTGTTTCCATTTGGCTTCTTAAACTACTGATGAATTGGCTCATGATCTCCCTCCTGGGAGCGGCGCACGAAACATTTTAAGATTATTAACAGCGGCAGGCGAGCAGAACACAAGAGAGCAAAGCAATGGATAACACACTTCAAAATTGAAATTATTATAGGCATGCAGATCGAAATAAAGCCGTACACATGCATGCCACGCATGAGCAGATCGACACCAAGAAATGCTATATGAAAGCATAGCAAATAGGAAGACACGTACGTACCGTACTGTTTCCTCCATTTCTCGTAGTAGGGCAGCACGGCCGGCCGGTAGTCGTGCACGATGCCGCCGCCGCCACCACCGCTCCGGCGTGCCGACGCGCGCGCAGCCTTGGCAGCGGCAGCCGCCTCCCTCATGTCGGCGAGGTTGCCGTAAGGGAACGACGGCCGCGGCCCGCCGATCTTCTGATCCTTGAACTTGGCGAGGACCCTCTGCGGCACGAGCCAGAGGATGTGGTAGAGGTACACGGCGAGGCCGCACGCCCCCACGCAGCACAGGCTCAGCACCACCTTCGTCACAGCCATGATGGCCACCTCCATTATCTTCGCTCTCCCGGCCGGCCCCCACGCTACGAGATATGTGATCCTCGCTAGCTCCTCTCTCTCTCTCTACCTGAGACTTCCCACTCTTCTCTCTCTCTCTCTAGCTATGAATGAACTATGAGAGTGCCAGGCCCAGGTTGATGAAGGTGGTGGCTGGTGGTATGTATATTGGGACGACTGGGAGGTGGGGGTGGCCGTGTGTATACGTCCCGGGATTGATGGGGGGCATGGACTCGGTCACTCGGGGAAGGTAGGTAGTAGAGTCTAGATGCCAGCTATGGCATAAAAATAAAGAAGCTTTACATGTGCATCCTTCGAGCGCGTGGGGGGCCGCAACACGATAAAATCCCGAAGTGTGCCCGTGTTTATCCAGTGTTGATTTCCTAGCTTCTAGCCGTACATCAAAAGGGTTTAACCATATTTTGAATAGAATTTTCTCATTCTAGATACAGTTAACTGTTGGCTTTTGACCTGAGCCATATATATAGCAGGAAGCTCTCAAATTCACGCTCTTGTGCCATTGCACTTTAGGATTCCTTTCATTTAGGGCACGTTGGGTACGCGCCACCGGCTAAATAATAACACAAAAATAGTCTTAAGTAGGGACGATCTTGGATACGCTCAATGTAATGGTAATAAGGGTCTCAGTTATATTCTTAATATGACACAAAATGATGATTAAAAAGCTAGTAACAACTAAAAAAAAGATCCAAATAACTCCAAATCTAGCCGCAATAGACATATTCTATCTTTCCAAAAAAAAAAAACCGGTATTGATTCTATATTTTTCCTGATTTTAATTGATTGAAATAGCTGTGGATTTTTCGGAAATAAACCAGTTTTTATTATCTTCAAAAAATGCAAACCATCTTTGGAACTAGCTACATGGCCAAAATTGTCCAGTATTGGTAGTTTGTTAGTCAAAGATTTCTGGTTTTAGAGTTGCAAGGTAAAATATAAACTCAGGCAATAGTAGAATGGCCAAAAATAGACTTCTTGCCATTGAAAATGAAGTGGTAAATTGTAAACAAGATGCCAAACTATCCCGATGTGTATGTAAGTAAAAAATGATTGATGTTGCTTGTATGGCCCTTGGCAATTTTGTTCGTGAGCATAATACTAAAGATTAGGAATCTGCTTTGGTAATCCTAATTTTGTCCCCACAATACCAGAAATGAATAACTGATATGAAACTAAATCGGATTTACTATCAAAGTCAATGCCCCCAATTATTATATATGTATTTTTTGACAAATTGGCCACCACTATTGGTCTTGCATGTAATAGAAGACTTGAATTTGTAGTCTCACTTCAATGTTTAGTTTAATTTCCTATCTATGGAAATTGACATTTGTGTTGGGATATTCTCATGGGCATGGTTAATTATCTATCCCATGTTGACATGGTTTTATTTTGTTACGTCGACGTTGGATGTTCATGTGCACTTAAGAATTTTGACATGAAAACTATACAAACCTTGAAATTAATGTTTTCATTATGGCGTTATTCCAAAAAATATAGAGTTTATTTAGACCATGTCAAAACATTTATCTTGCAACCTCCCAAGGGTATAAGCAACCATTCCCATAAAAACTTCAATTTTCTAGATACGAAGCTAACCTCCAAGTCAAGCAAGTCCATTAGCCCCATTGTGAGAGGCCAACTCCAGAATGAAGCTACACCATGGTGAAGGTGGTGCTTTGAAGTTGTTTATTTTATAGTTGGAACTCTTTCAAACATGCCATAACCTACATCACCATTGACTGCTAGCGTTCTTGGTTGGAGCAAACTACTCACATAATTGTTGTCTGAAATCTCTCTTAATCTCAAGCATTTGAACTATAGGACTAACATATGCTAAAGTTAGTCGAGCTAGCATCTAGCAAAGGACAAAATCTATCCCAAGCACGTGTGTTAATAAGCACGCATTCGGCATGTTTGAGACCGCTTAAAATTGAAATCTGGGTGAAAATAATCGAGAATCTCACTCAAAGTACTTGATTATTCTTGAATAACATGAGAATTGGGCGGCAAAAAAATCTAACATGCACTGAACCGAGCATTTTTGGTACCATCGCCTTCCACTTGCATGTCCTCCATCGTGAGTGTTTTTCCCACCCGTTGTCCCCTCTCTCCGCTTTCCATCCACCCTCCCTTCATTCCCCTATCCACCCTCCCTCCTTTCGCCCCATCTGCCCTCCTCTCTGGTCCATAGTGTATCCCTCAGCTCCCCTGTCCAACACTGGCAAATCTCTACCTCCCCACTCACTATCCCATCTCCACGCACCGTGGTACAATCGATCTATCGCCACACACCTGGTCAACCTTCGTCCCGCCTCTGCTCCCCCATTCACCTGCTCGTCCAAGATACATTTAGGAACTTCTCTTCTCAAAAGCATGATAGTTTAGGTGTATTGAATGTAAATTTTATTTACATTGCAAATGGACAGGTTATAGATGGATAGCGTGGTTAGGGAACATAGATAATTTTTGATATATGGATCAATACCAACTTAGATTAGATGGAGTGCTAAATGCCTTTGTTTTCAATATTTTAATAGTCTGTGGTTAGAAATGAAAAAGACGGCAACAATTTGGACAAGATGGGATGCTTTTGTCGTCGAGGAATTCAACGACATTTGCATAGAAGATATTATAAAGTACCAAAAGGCCATACAGTTAGGAGCCAATAAAGAATGGGTGGATACAATAAAAAATATATATGGAATACTTTGAGCTTTGATGTAGTGGATTAGGGAGGTATCCTACAACTAGTTTTTTTTTTTGGAAACGGAAGATTTTTATTGCAATCCAGTAGCAGTACATTGAGATGATACACAACTTTGGAACGAAAAGCTTACAGCCTCTGCCATCCTACAAGTAGCTGTATCGTGGTTTTTTATGATAGGTGGATAGAGGAAAATGCAATGTACACAAAATTCACTATTATTTTCACCACATAAGCAAGTAATCATGTCTCTTCCCCCAAATATATTCATCATGTCCCTCCTCACAAATATCTAATTTTTTTTATACATGTTTTTACACTATAGTATATTGTTAACCTTTAGAGATGATTCACTTGAGCATAGGGCCATAAATGGGTCATGTTTGAAACAATTAGTATTACAAATAAGACTTTATTTGTTCCTATGTTCTTCCATTAGATCAGAGCGAGGGTGATGCTAATGGCGATAGAGAGGGAGGTGGCACACCAAAAGTCATATCCACTTCAGAAAAGCAGGTAGAAAAAAAGTTAAGCTCCTTATTCACAAGTGTTTAGTGTATGCATGAGATGAAGACATAAATTAGTAAACATTCAATCATTTTACAAATCGTTGATCACGTTTGAAATGAGGTTACTAATATGATTGATCAAGGTTACTAATATGATTGATCAAGTCACGATGTCTGTATCCATGAGTTGATCTAGGTGTCTAATCTACCTACTCCAAGTTACTTTAGATCATATTCCCTCCGTCCTGTAATATAGTGCATTATAGCATTCAAAATTTGCCCTCAAATATAATGCATTCTAGAGGATAAAAACCAATTTTACATTAAATACTTTTCATTTATTAACCAATCACTATTAATCATGTTGATGATAACGTCTGATTAGGAAATAAAATGAGGGTACATGCGTCTTTTATGTTCTCTCTTAATTTGTCTTAAAATTTCTAGAATGCACTATATTACAGCACTATATTACAGGACATATGGTGTATAATATAAGGCATAAACATCTCTAACCATCCCACTTAGTCAGAAAAGTATGACTAGTGCTGCCGAAGGAAGTGACAGTGTAAAACTAACTATCAAGTTTTGTAAAGCATTTTAAATTTTAAGACTTACTAGGTAGCGTGCCCTATGGTACAGCTAAACTTTTGTATTAAAAACACATGGATCGCACGATAAGATAACAATACTGTGAAATTAAATACGGATGTTAAAGTGTCAATGAATCCAAAAAGCAAAGTTCATGAAATTTACCGTTCTTTTTTAGACCTCTCCACAAAACAACAATATTCTCTATTTTATTGAAATAAATTAGCTATCCAAAACCGGATGTATTCGGATGTGTTCGTTGGTGCAGCACCTAGGCCTCCACGTGAAGCATAGGGCAGCTGCAATTAAACAGTCAGATCGATGAGCAGCAAATATCCAAAGCAAAACAAACCTTGAGCAGAACCCTGCAAGTTGCCTCTAAAAAATCAGTATATTTGATTTTGATCATTGTAAATATGAAACAAAGTTGTGAGTCTGTGACCTTGCAGGATAGGAGAGGATAGGCGAGCAAGATAAAACAAAGCCACCTGGATGCACTTGAGCATTTGAGGGATTTTTTTTTCTCGAATACGCAAAAGATTTACGTATCATTGTAATTAAGAAGAAGAGTTTAACCATACGCACGACACGCTTCTAATGAGCGCCCTATGAGGTCTTACAGTTGTGGCTGGACCTTCCTAACAAACTGTTTCGAGGGATGAATTTGGCCGAGAATCTAGGCGCAAGAGGCAAGCCAATCAATCCAGTTAGTCAGTGTAAAAGCAACAAAAATTGGACATTAACCAAAAAGCAGACGAGGCTAGTGGGTACCTCACAAGTTCCAGGTGAAGGCGTACCTGTTACCCTCCATCACCTTGGGCAGCAAACCACGCAACAAATCAGCACACAAGGAGCATGATTACCAGCGATTTGCCCCGATCCCTAAGGCCTGAGCTGGAGGTGCTAATCAACACATGACAAATCACAAGCAGTAGCACCAAGGGCGTGGAAGCAATCATAGCTAGTCCTGTTAGTGAGAAAGGATCCGAACTGAACCCACACAAATCCAGGACAAGCACATACTGTTTAATTAACCCATCCCTAACCATTCGTGCAGAACCAAACCAAGCGCTGGTTGCTGATGTAGAAAATCATGATAGCATTTCCATTAGGCAGCCGTCTCTGAATCAGAAACACTGAACAACCATATTAAAATCGAAAACACTGGAGATAGTAATAGTTAAGAAGGACAAGTCATAGCTAAGAAGATAGTAACAATTAAGAAACAGACCAGGCATCAAAACAGCTATAATAGAATGTTACAGGTACTTGCAATATAGTAAGATGGAGTGCACAGTTATGTAAAAAACATTCATTTCATCTAAAAAAATGTTTTAGATGAAGGCATATAAATGAACTAAATTATATACTGTGTAGTGATATGAAAGACATAAATAAACTCGATTTTATGTTAATTTAAGTGCTAGTTCAATCGGTTAGGTGACCCAGCGGCACTCCTCAGGTCCTGGGTTCGACTCCCCGTGGGAGCGAATTTCAGGCTGAGGTTAAAAAAATCCCCTCGCCCGTCCCCATGTGCCAAAGCGCAGTGGAAGGCTCCGGCCCGGTTCTCACAGGGTTACGGCACCTCCTGCGTCAGGATTGGGGCGGGGGTTCGGGGGTTTTCTCGATCTGTGTGAGAAGATCTTCTTCTTAGTAAGAAAACCCGGGGGCCGTCATAACCCCCCACAGGTCGAGTTTTTTTTTTTTTTATAATACAGGAAGCCTCTATATATCTCATAAAGCTAATATAATCCATCTAAGAAATAGTTATTTGGTAACCTACCTGAACCTTGCTGATTCAACGTATGGTAGCTTTGTAAGCCAATAGAGAATGCCCTAATCCGACACCCAAGTTTCTCAAAACAGTTGAGACTGTCGAATCACCTGTCAATGATACAACATGGTGGTTCATTAGTATACTTATTTAAAATGAGGTGATATGTGAACTGTGCGAACAGGTTTACATTCAGCAGTGCTTCAGTCCCTAATCAACTGTATCGACAACCTGCAAGGACATTGTTAAAAATTCTATTAAGTGAGGTAACTACACCAAGAATTAGAACTCTGCACCTATTTTGAAAGGGTGGCAATATTAGGTGTAAATTGAGCAGTGCAAGTAGTAGCACAATCACTACAGAGACATTTTGCAAGTATTTAGTGACAGACCATGCATATGCAGCCCAATAACTTCCTAATCTCAAGCAAACAGTACCCTTTGGTATGGATTGCATCAGTTAAATATATATTTGGACACAGAAAGATGTGCCCACTGAACAACAAATGTAACAAGCAGAGGAAGTAAGGGAGATGCAAACTTGCAAAGATCTATGCTGCATTGCATTACACAAGCAGTGGTTCATACTGTTGTAACTTCCATACAATTGGAGGCAAAATCACAAGAGCATAGAAAGGTTGTACTCACACGAATGGACGGACGAAGGCCACCACAGACGCGGCCACAGTCTGAGCCGGCCCACTCGCTGTGCCGGTGAGGGAGAAGTAGGCGAGGCATGGTCAGATTTGGCGTCCTCTGCTCTTCTTGTCCTCGGTGGATGGCGAGTGGAGGTGGCGAGGTGGTTGCCGGCTTGGTGGATGGAGGCGCGTGGGGGAAGAGATGGGGAGGCACCGGACGGGGCAGTGTGCGGCGGTAGGGAAGTGGCTGAAGGAGGAAGCCCGCGCGACGCAAAGGATGGCGTGCGGGACGCAGCACAGGGTGAAGATCCTAGCGGGGTAAGGGCGACGACGGGGGCAGCGGATGAGGACGGCGGCGGCGTTGGGGCGTTGGTTCTCCGTGACTCGGGGAACCGCTGGGGGGCGGAAGTGCGGGCCGGCGCGGGAAGCTCGAGGGCCGGCGACGACGGCGAGGCGACGGCGCAGCGAGGCCCCAGCGACTCAGCGACCGAATGCGCGCGCCTGGCCGCGCCGCTCGATTCGCCGGATCCGAGCGCCGGTGCGACGGGGAACGGGCTACCGGTCGGCTCGTGCGACGCGGCACCGGATCCGGCACACCGGCTGCTGCTGTGCTGAGGCCCAGCGAGACGACGGCGAAGCGCGACGCGGCAGCGAGACGACGAGCGCGACGAGGGCCTCACGACGCGGACGTAGCCGAGGGAATCCGCCACCGTCGTGTCCGCCCTGCACGGATCCAGAGCCCGAGGGCGGCTGCCCGTCACCGACACCCACGCACGCAAGGCCGTCGGGATGGGGAAGGGCACAGCGGCCGCCGTCGGGAGGGGATGGGGAAGGGCGCCGCCACCATGGTCGCGGGGAGCAGGGCCAGCGGCGCGGCGGCTTTGGTGTCGCACCTGTTGCGGGCGCGGGCGGCGGCGGCGCGGCCTGCTGCGGTCGGGCACGGGCGCAGGGTGGGCGCGATGGGGGCGCGGCGGCGAGCGATGTTTTTTTTTGGAAGGGAGACGGGGTCAGGGGGCGCGGAGAAAGATCGCACTCGCGGCAGTCAGGAAGATGGAAATCGCACAAGAAAAAAAGAAAATTGGTTTCGTAGCACCGATTTAATGTGAAAATTGAAAAATACCATCAAAATTGAGAAAATTTCTTCATTACCATTGAAAACTGTAACAATTCCTTCGTCGCCATTCAAAGGAGTCACGGCGTGACTTCGCTCCCATACCGGACGTCCAAACACCATCCGACGGTTCAAAAATACTTCTCTATTCTAGGTATCTGGCATCTGGCCGTAACCCTTGGACCTCCCGCGCCACACGCCATCACTGTCCTCCCGCTCCGGTGCACACCGCACGTCACGCCGTCGCTCTCTCTCCACGGCGTCCTTGCGTGGTCGTGCATTCGGGCGGCGGCGCTGACCGGCCAGCGGCCTGCGTCCGGTGCGGTCTGGTGCGCAGCGGCGGCGCGGCTCTGCACCAGCCGGCAGCGACGGGCCGGGCAAGGCCGCGGCGGCGCGGTGCGCCCCGAATCCATACCTTCCGGCAGCGGCGACGGAATATTCTTATAGTAGAGTCTTATCCACTCCATATGTAAACAAAATTCCCGCCTTCTTGTTTCAAATTCATTTGAATCTCATTTTGTCTCTCCTCTCGGTCTCTCACCACACAAAAGCAGCAGATCCGGTGCTCGCCCCCCTCTCACAGAAGCTTGAATCGGACAGCAAGCTAATGAATTTCTTTTTCTCGCCTCTTCTGATGCAGGTTGGAGATGCTGGATGTGGGCAGCGGGCACCTCGCATGCCCTCGGATTCGGACGGATGGACGAGCAGCAGCGCGCGAGCTCTCTCCCTCCTCTTCGCGCGCCACGCGCACCCGGATACACCCTGCTCGGCTACCTGTGGCTGGAGCGGATTGCGCTGCGCGACGCACGCCGCGGCACGACCACGACGCACATCGGGGAATAGAGACGGCAGCGCCAGCAGCATGCGAGCGGCGGTCGTGGCTCCAGCAAGCGCGGACCAACAGCTGCAGTGTCCAAGCGCCGGGTCCTGGTTGTGTGGATGGCGACGGCTAACTGAACACGAGTTCAGTTCAAACTTGCTCTGTTCCCGTCTTAATCTCTCTTGATTCGGCATAAACAATTAGACCGGTCTTAGCAACTTTTGTTCCTGGGTCAGTGCTCTAGTACATTGATTTGGAGACCTAGGATAAAATCTTAAAGCTTTGAAAAATTATAAGGTTTCAAAGTTTAGTCAACCACTGTAAATTTGGTACAGAATTAGTTTGTATTCAGAATTGCACCAGGTTCTGAATTCAGCTTCATTTGAAACTGAACCCATCCTGTTCAGCAGCCAGTCTCTCTCATATTTGCAAGAACAAAGCTTCTGAACTTCACTTAGTAACACTGCTGGCAGACTGACATTCAGAGTTCAATGTTAGGTTCACACTTCGTGTTCGGAGTTAAGAGAACATTTTCAGTTAAATATCTCGGGCTAAAGAGTTTCAGTTTCAGATATCTCTTTATCTTTCAACTTAGTTAATTCTCTTGCGTTCAGTCTGCATGCTTGTTGATAATACGTTGTGAACTTGGCTTGCATGTGTCGTCACTGCTTCTAGTGCTGGTTTTGAGGGATTCTTAGTTTCTATTTCAGGTTTCGGGTTTCTAAGGCATCTGCATGCGGCTCCGGCATCGTCATGTAGATCCAGCAGCTGCCGATGTGCGCACTAGCGGCGGCGGAAAGCTCTCTGCGCTCCACCCGTCGCAGCAGGAAGCATGGGCAGACCGAATCTTGGATTTGGAAGGTATGGATTCGGGGCGCACCGCGCCGCCACCGCTACCACGGCCTTGCCCGGGCCGCCACTGCCGGCTGGTGCAGAGCCACGCCGCCGCTGCAACCGCACTGCGCACGCGACGCGCGCACCAAACCGCACCAGACGCAGGCCGCCGGCCGGTCAGCGCCGCCGCCCGAATGCACGACCGCGCAAGGACACCGTGGAGAGAGAGACGGCGTGACGTGCGGTGTACAGCGGAGCGGGAGGGCGGTGATGGTGCGTGGCGCAGGAGGTCCAAGGGTTATGGCCAGATGCTAGATGCTGAGAACAGAGAAGTACTTTTTTTGAACCATCGAATGGTGTCAACGTCGGATATGGGAGCGAAGTCACGCCGTGACGCCTCTTGAGAAAATCTAAAACTGATGGCTTGAATGGCAACGAAGAAATTGCTATAGTTTTTAATGGCAATGAAGGAATTTTCTCCCAAAAGTTCATCCTGCCGTAAAATACCATTAAAAGTGAGCATTCATTCGGCAATCTAGCACTCTGTTACTCTCACTGTTAACGCCGTTGGTTGCGTCCGTCCAAGGACTCGGCTTCCGCGCTTCACTCAAAATTCAAAAACGAGCAGGAGCTATGGGAGGACGTCGAGAACAGCCTGTATACGTCGCATCAACCTGGGCAGGCCTGCGGTGGTACAGCCTCGTCCCAGGCAGCTCGGAGCTCAAGCCCAGCGCCTGTCCTTGCCTCGGACGCAGCCTAGCACTCCAGCGCCGACGCCCTACGCTGCCGGAGACGCACTCGCCCCGGCTCGCCGAAGCTACCTCCGCCGAAGCTACCTCCGCAGGAGCTGCGCCGCACCAGCGTGCGACTCCACCCACAGCAGCCAGTCGCCGGAGCTCGCCACCACGACCCACGGGCAATAGGGCCTTCCCGCCGCCACCCCGCTGCTCGGAGCTCCCCGCATTGGAGCCGAGTGCGGTTAGCACAGAGCACCCGTGCGCATCGAAGCTGGCGCCGCGCCGAAGGCCGGAGCTGAGCGCCGCCGGCACCAAGACAGTCGCCACCGTCGGTCTGCTCTCTCCTTTTCTCTCCGTCCGCTCGCCGCTAGTGGCGCCGTGCGCGACCGTGCTGTCGCGGTCGCGGTCCAGGAGCGACTGACAATTCTTGCACCGGGTACCAGCTCGTCGGACTCCGCCAAAACGAGCGCTTTCAACTTTCTCGCATGGGAAAGGACGATGTGTGCATGCACCAGCCCAATCGATCCGTGGATGTCCTGTGAGGACAGCGGGCTGCTCGGCGTCCACTGATGTGCGTGCTCTCCCAAGAGGACGGCGGAGACGCACGATCCGTTGCTGTCCATGGGTGTCCAATCTGGCATTTTCGCTCACGCTGAGGCCCACGATCAACACAGTTACCTGCCCCCGCAGCTTTCGGTTGGCGGCACCCATCTCGGACGCGTTCGCGGTCGGCCAGCCGTCGACCACAGTGTCGAGGCCCACCGAGAACCCACATAGCTCGGGAGGTCGCGGGCGCCGCACGGCGCCACTAGCAGCATCGCCGCTGCTCTGCTCGCCATGTCACAGGCATTCGTCCTTTTTGGCTTCGGCAAACAGTCCGGCCGGCGAGTAGTAGATGGATGGAGGAGAAGAAGGAACGTACGTCCCAGGATCCCAGCGGGTGGAGACAAACGTCGTTAGCTCCGAAGGTGACGGAACGTATGGAATGCTAGTTTTAGTTAACGTTTACATCTTTGAATAGTATTTTATGTGACAGAACTCTTTCAATGATATTTTTCAATTCTTGTGATCTTTCAATGTTATATAACTAATTTTCCAAAAAAAAAATGTCAATGTTTTGTTTTTTTAGTTGTAGGAGAGTTGGATGTTGTCTATAGTTGGCCAACCAAAGCTGTGTTCGGCTGGGCTGCATGGGCTGGCCAGCCCCCTCACATGGATACTGTTTCAATGAATCAGCCAACAGTACTTCTCTCTCACATAAATGAATCAGCAACAATACGAACCAGCCAACCGAACAGGCTGCAAAACATTGGCTCGCCGAAATTTTTATCCTGATTGATTTGGCCCTCCCTGATTTCGCTTCGGACACACAAAAAAAAACTAAAGCACAGGACATGCTAAATCGTGGCTAAATTCTAAGCAGTACTAGCTGTGCCTGCAGTCAACGACTCATTTGTGGTCGGGCTACCATTAGCACGCATCCGTACGAATTCGTTACTCATCACAAATTTGTCCAGGTGCGATGAATCATCCCGTTTTAAACACTAGTGAACCCAAAAAGGAAAAAGGGTAAAATGGACCGAAAAGAGGAGGAAAAGTGGAAAAGACCCAATTCTCCGCAGCCAGAGGGAGTCCAACTCCGCCTCAAGCCCTCCACGCTGCGTCTGCTGACCCTACCCATCGCGGCCGCCGCCGGCCCGCCGCTGCCGCCGCCAGGCGCTATGCGGCCTTGCTCCCGCATACTCGCGGCGGGCCACCTTCTCCGCGGCTCCCGGTTCGATCCCTCCCAGACTACCTCCGCCGCTGCCGGATTTCGGCGGCTGAACGGAGCCAACAGGCCGTGCGTGCCGAAACCTCTCTTTAGCACTCTCCTCGGAGGCTTCGGATCGAACTGTGGCGTACTGCCCCGGAATGGGGTCCCCTTGGGCAGCCTTGGCAGCTTCCTGCCGAACTCTGCCTACCCGCTGCCCGGCGCGCGGCTTCAACGAGATACGGTAAACTGTGCTTATTATCGCAGTTGGAACTTTTTGTATTCGGGTCTGTCTAGAGGCAGTAATGGATGCTAGCGAACTTGTTTTTGTCACAATACATATGTTTAAGTACGCCTAGTGATAGAGAAATATTGGCAGTAAAACAGTGGGCAATAGTGCTAGTGGTTCCCTAATAAGCTAATACCGATAGTGATTCCTTAATAGCTTTGTTGATAAACAAAACATCGTTGATGACCAGGGCCTCAGGGGGAGCTGCTGTGTTGTCACACTTTTATTGTTTTATTATGGTTGTAAAAAGACATATGTGAAAGTATAAACTTCACTTGTATAATCCCACACTCTTATTCGAAGGAGACCTTACTCGCTTGTATAATCCCCTTGTGTCCTGATTAGGCGTGATGTGGATCTGCCATTGTAACCTAAACCTTCTTTCCTCCTTAATTGAATGGTAGAGCTCCTGCCCTTATCTATCTATCTACACCTAAAAAATATGAGACGTTATCATCGTATAATTGCCCCGCTCCCCTGTCATCGTACGTAGTTTGCGTCGGAGCCTACGTCTCCTGAGTCCACATTGGGGATGGTCGATGGTCTCATCAGATGCCAAATCACGTAGGACGTACAGCGTGCGCCCCTCCTCCCAACCTTCATACTTGCTGAAGCTTCATCATGACAGCTAGGTGCAGAACTGCTGATCGAAGGACTCCAACGGCTGTGTGGCAGCTAGCTAGCCCCGGCCAAGCCGGCGGCAGCGGCGTTGCCGATTGAGACCGAGAGCGGCTTGAGCCAGGCAAGCAACAAGCCAAACAATGCAAATCTGTGCGTTCACAGCGCTGCTGGCCAGATGGGCGCGTGCACGAGTGTATGCCATGAATCCGGCGGCAGCGGCTTGGCGCCGATACGACGTCTCCATCTGTCACTACTCACTCGCAGCTAGAGCTATGGCCGATGGGTGGTGGATCAGATCCCCCGCCCAGGTCCTGCAGGAGGTGATTCCCGGCGCCCTGCAGGCCCCGGTAGCGCTCGTGCCCGTGCGGAGAATTGCCGTCAATGCCAAGCCGTCGAACTGGACGTGGTGCCTCGGGTGCACGCCGCTGTCCATCTGATGGTCGGCCGTCGTCGGAGCGAACAGGTACCCCGCGCCGCCGCCGTGGTGCTGCACGGATGGCGCGCGGAACGCGATGTTGACGCTGCCGTTGTGGGAGTCGTACTGCTGTAGGCTCGCCGTGAGGGACACGCCGCCACTGAAGCCCCTGGCGTGGTGGCTATGCGTCATCCTTTTTCCATCAGATCAGATTAAGAGCATCCGTTCATATGTTGTTTTGCTATAGAGTATGTTGTCGTTAATAGTTGGTCCCACACCTCTGCTTTGCGTGCCCTATTTTTCCGTTTATGTCAAATCAGCTTAAATAAACTTGTAAAATGCATAATAATAAATCAAACAAGTATTAATTTTAAAAATGAAACCAATTTTGTTAGGTTTCTAGAAACTGATCTATACGATATAGGTGATAACTGATAAAGATCATGAATCACACAAGCACTAAAAAAAGTTTAACCAGTTTTGTTACGTTTCTACAAACTATATGCACACGATACATGTAGTAAAGATCATAAAACGAGCTTTATATTTTCTATGTAATTAGATTTGTAGATTTCTTAATATGTTTGTCTAAGCCGCAAGCCATGTGTATCGCTGTAGACGTGGGCAAAAAATTATAGCCCCAGTGCAACGCACGGGCATATATCTAGTATTAAAAAAAACAGAAAAAAAGAAAGCATAGCCTTTGCTTCTATAAAGTTGTCTTTATAGAGGTGTGCTTCTGGCTTAGTCCATCAAGGCTCTAGATTATTCCAGCCGAAAAACTTTTAGTTTCACACAGTAGTCCGAAATGTTGCCTTTGTTCTGTCCTTTTCTATAAAAGGAATGCTTTCAAAGTCTGGTTTTGTGATTTTTCCTATGTATGCAGAGAGGTAATGCATTCTCCACATCCGCCAATGCCGTGACAGTTAAGAAGCCGGTTGATGATAAGGTCCAGAAAGATGCATCAAAAAAGGATGTTAATGAGGAGATTGCTGATTCTCAGATATTGAAAAACCTTGGGAAGTACTTATTGTTGAACGACAGCCCTGACTTCCGCTTTAGGGTTGCCTTGTCGTTGGGCCTATTAGTTGGTGCAAAGGTAAGGGCAGAAATCTATTCCCTCCAATTCGAAAAGTCTGTTTGGATTTTTGCAGAAGATTCATTACCCATACCACACAGGCATTTTCCCCTTTTCCTTTATGAAAAGGACTTACTTGCCCTACTCTGATGTAAATTGATAAGTTAGACGCAATCTGTTTGTTGGATGCGAATCTTTAGGCTGTTCTTTACCAGATTACACACTTCATCTTGTTTCATAGTAAACAAGGCTACAACTAGCCATCTATTGTCAATGTTAAATAAGAGGGTGAACAGTGTCCCTTCAAATAGGATAGATAAAACAGGTTGAACTAAAAAGATGGAAGCTATTGTATGACAGCTCACCTTTCTTACTTGGCCTTTTGCATTTGCTATGAATGCCAGGTTATAAATGTTCAAGTGCCTTTCTTGTTTAAGCTAGCTATCGACTGGCTTGCAGCCCTTGGTGGTGCTGAAGCTTCACTGGCATCATTCACTGAAACTAATGCCACCCTATTGGCTCTCTTTGCAAGCCCAGCAGCTGTTCTGATAGGATATGGAATCGCACGATCAGGAGTATCAGCCTGTACAGGTAAACACCTTTTCTTATATATCATCAGTTGCTCCCCCACTCCATGCCCACCAGATACATGCACAAAACACCCACCTGCCCCCACTCACCCAAAAAAGATGCTGAAGCTCACCAGAGCTTGTAAATAACTAATAAGCATTTCAGATCCCTTTCTTTGCCCCCCCCCCCCCCCCCCCCCCCCCCCTCTTGAAATGCACAGACTACCTCTCCTTTAATCCTTTTTCCCTCATGACGATTTCTGTGTTGCCAGAACTACGAAACGCTGTATTTTCTAAAGTGACTTTGAGAGCCATCCGATCAGTATCCAGAAAGGTAAATGTTGGAACTTATTTTCTTATTTCAATGCACAATCTTCTTTTTATCGTCCATTCTTCTTTGTAACTGTCCAGATAATGCAACACAATATGGATCTTTTTTTGTGTGCAGATTGTAGTTTTCCTGTGTATTTCTGTATTCATGAAATAATTACAATTGCTTCCGGCCGTTGGTTGAGTGATCATATGGATTTTTTTTCTGCAGTATTATGTTCTTCTATGTATTTCTGTATTCATGAAATAACTACAGTTGCTTCTTGTTGTTGGTTGAATGATGAACATGTTATTGCTGTGATGCTTATATGCGCATTGGAATATTTTCTTAGATAAAGTTGTTTTTGAAGATTGCACTTCTTCCGAATGATAAAATCATAATTGAAGCATCAAACTTTATTGTATCTTGGGCACTGGTTACTTCTGATTGTGAAAGGAAAGGTATGCGGCGAGAATTAGTAGATTGATTATGGAGATACATAGTACATGCATATATAGGCAGGGATTGGGGCGATTTATAGAAACATAACCATCCTCCGATATCCCTTGACAAGTACAAGTCAATCTACAATACGTGCCGGACTTGGAATCCAAGGCACACAGCCTGAAAAGGCTGGCCGACTAGACCTTGGGCTGCAAGGCCCAGTACAGGTCATCTAACAGATTGTTTTCTATTCTTGATGCTCAACACATAATTAAATGTTGAAATTATGATTACCTTATCTTGTGAGCTTTTGATATTGCAGGTATTTTCTCACTTGCATGAGCTTGATCTTCGTTATCATCTAAGGTACCTGTAGGAAATTCTCCCTCCTATACTTCTCAGTCTCTGGAAGGGATGAATAATTTGTTTAACTCATGGCATTTTTGGAAAAAAACATCATAACTCAAAAGTAATGTAGAAGGTTTATGCGGATAACATCAGAGAATTAGATGGCTGCCTAATTACATTAAGAAATTGAGAATATTTGTTGGAAGTGGCAAAACTCCTACTCAAGGGGGTGCACTATTTTCATAACAATAGTTTCATTTTAATCCCATTGAGGAAAGGAGCAGCTTTCTAATAGATACCTGTGGAAACGTCACGAGATTCAGCCTTTTTGTTATATATATATATATTGTTTTTAACTTTGGTTCAAGCTGGAGAATTCTTGAAGTCTTTCTTATGCTTCTTACCTGCTTTTGTGTTTGTAGCCGGCAAACTGGTGCTATAAATCGCGTAATTGATCGAGGAAGCCGTGCAATAAATTACATTCTCACAGTCATGGTGTTTAATGTTGTGCCCATAATACTAGAGGTACTTACAGACTGTTGTGTGTGAATGTTATGGTCCATATCTTGTCCATGTTGCCAGTGATGTTATTTCTTACTTCAGATTTTTTTTTTCTTGAACACGCAGGAGAGCTGCGTATCATTTATTAAGAAGAAATATATGGCATTTTTTTTTTTGGGTTTTGCTGATACTCCTCATTTGCAGATTGGTATGGTGTCAAGCATACTTGCCTACAAGTTTGGTTCAACTTTTGCTTGGATTACTTCAGCTTCAGTTGCTACTTATATTGCTTTCACTTTGGCTGTCACACAGGTGCAAACACAATACTATGCTGTCAAACCTATATCTCTCAAGATATTCTTGTGGTTTCAGCTATTTAAGTCGTCATGTAACGTCTAAATATGTTTTACTCTATTTCTGATTGGTGCCTTTTTAAAAAAATTATAATTATGACAGTGGCGGACTAAGTTCAGGGTGGCCATGAATAAAGCTGATAATGCTTCTAGTACGGTGGCAGTTGACTCTCTTCTGAATTATGAGGTCATCCCATAACTGTCCATTACTCCGGTTTCTTTATCTTACCTTGTTTATTCTAGCAGTAACAATTTATTGTTCTTCCCTTTGATTGTTTGTAGACTGTGAAATACTTCAACAACGAACAATTTGAAGTTGAGAAGTACGACAAATATTTAAGGAGTGAGTGCATTTATGCCTTAAATCTTGGTGGAAGTGTCATTGTAGAGTAAATGTGCAAAAAAAAAAAAACACTAATTTCAGCATTTGATGTTACACGGTTCATCCCCGTCTAATCTGTTGATGTGTATCTTTGGCATCTTGATATGTTGAATGTGCTCTTGCTCTCTAATTGTAAAAAAAAAATTAGAATTGATTTCTTGAAATGATCTTTTTCAATTAACTAGGGTTCAGAATGTAGTTGTTCCGAAATCGCTTAAACGTGAAGTCAAGTATTGTTTCATAGATTTGATTCGTCCCACCTGACTTGTAACACTGGCACACACCATAACTTGATATTGTTAAAGAGATCTATCTATTAATTATTTTTGCTACAACGTGATTTGTGACCAGAATATGAGGATGCTGCATTGAAGACCCAAAGTAGTCTTGCCTACCTGAACTTTGGCCAAAACGTTATCTTTAGCTCGGCTTTATCTGCAGCAATGGTTTTGAGCTCATATGGAATAATGAGTGGTGCTCTGACTGTGGGTGATTTGGTAACTATCTCATCCATGTTCTATTTGTTTCTTATGTCACTCACTGTTGAAGTTGCATGTGCACCGTGGCATGGATAGTTGCTCATTCATATCACAGTATTACTGGAAGATATGGAATTGTGATAAAACAAAAATGAATTGTGAAAATACGTTTTTACAACAATCATTGTTTATTTAAGGATTAAGTCCACTTTTGCCCCTCAACTCTTGTGTTGGTTAATTTTAACCCTCAACTACAAAACCGTAGTACCGGTACAACAACTGTCAAAACCGTTCACTTTTAGCACACCTAGGCGTGGGCAAGCTGCTTTTGGACCGACGTTGAGCGGTTTTGACCATGCCACGCTGGCGTTGACCGCCACGTGACGCTGGCCTGCATCTCAGCGACATGTGGGACCCGCGCCCACCGCGGATGCTGGGCTCGACGACATCACCTTGCCTCCGCTGGCCCACCACGGTGCCCGACGCCGCCGGGGTTGCTGCTGCGTACTACGCGAACGTCGCGGCGGACATGCACGCGATGCAGCACATGGAGGCGCTGCCCGAAATTTGCGGCGGCGCTGGCGGCGGGAGGAGGAGGCCATTGGCGTCGATGCCGCGGAAGGAGAAGTGGACGCGCACGGAGCGCGCGAGGTCGGCGAGGCGGACCCCGACGTCGCGGAGGTCGTCGCGGCCGGGCGGGGGAGGGCGGAGGCAGCGACCTTGCCCTCCATCCACCCGAGCACCAGAGCAAGGGAAGGGAGAGGGCGAGCAAGAGAGGGAAAGAAGAGAGAGATAGAGAGAGAGAGAGAGAGAGAGAGAGAGAGAGGAGAGAGGGAGTCGGAGGGAAGGAGGGCGCAGGGCGGCGCGCGGTGCAGGGCGAGCGAGATGGAGCAGGGCAACGGCGTTCACGGAGCAGAGGGATTACAGAGATAAGAGGGAGCCGAGGAGATGGGAAGGCAGGTGTGGGCGAGCAGAGCAGGGTGGCGGCGTGACGACGGCTCATGGCCATGGCTTCGGCGCGGTGGAGGGTGCTGGGCGACTCCGTGCCGGTCTTGGGCTGCGTCGGTGCGGGTAGGGAGAGGGAAGCGGGAGAGTGGGGAGGAAAGGGAGAGAAGGAGGAGGGCAGAGGAGAGCACGGTGCAGAGCAGAGGAAGATGGAGCTCGGTGAGTCAGTCAACGCTCCCCGCCCACATCCTAGGCGGCTGCGGAGGTGGACGACGCGGCAGCGGCGGCGGCCGAGGCCAATGGGGCGTTGGTCGGGCGCAGCCTGCGGCGGCCCGGGGCGGAGGCCATGTGGTGGAGCGCGCCGCCGGCCGACCGTCCAGTCTCCCGGCTGCCGCACCGTGGGCACGGCAGCGGCTCGCTGCCGCCGGTGCCCGGCGGCCCCGGACGCCTGCTGCTGGGCAGAGGCGGCTGCGGCGGGGATGGAGGCGGGGAGGTGGAGGAAGAACCGTCGCCATCGTCGTCGGAGGCGGAGGCGGCGGAGGGGCAGCGCCCTCGTCCGCGGCATGGTGATGCGCGTCGGGGGGCTGGATGACCTTGCCGAAGAGCTTGAACCCCGTGGTGTCGGTGTCCGGGAGGTGGCTGGCCATGGCTCGGGGTGGAGGTCGGAGCGGGAGGCGGGGCCTGGGGTGGGTAGGGGACGCTGGCCGGCGCCGGGTTTTATACACGGGTTTTATTCCTCCCGTGCGTGCGTCTATGTGGCGGTCAACGCCAGCGTGGCGGGTCAAAACCAGGTACACGTTAGCATGAAACAGTCACAACCGTGTCTAGGTGCCAAGAGTGAACGGTTTTCAAACTTGAGGTTCCTGAACTAGACAGTTTTGTAGTTGGGGTCAAAATTAGACCAACATGATAGTTGAGGGGCCAAAAGTGGACTTAATCCTTTATTTAACCATGTTTTGATATGGCTCGAGCTGTTGTCTTTAGTTTCTTCTGTCTCTATCCATTTGCAAGTTGCTCTTTACTAATTTAGTGAATTCTTGTCATACAAGGTCATGGTTAATGGACTTCTATTCCAGCTTTCATTGCCTCTGAACTTCCTTGGGAGTGTGTATCGAGAATCTAGACAAAGCCTCATTGACTTGAAGTCGATGTTTCAGTTGCTTGAGGTAAAGTTATATATTGAAATTATCAAGTCTCTAAAGGCCTTTAATTTCAGTTTCATACTCAACTCATGCTCTCTGATACTTCACATATGTTTTAATTTTTTTTAAGGAAAAACCTGGAATAAAGGATGAGCCTCATGCACAACCTTTGCAGTTCAAGGGAGGGTGCATTGAATTCGAGAATGTTCATTTTGGGTAACTTTTGTTCTTTATTAACTTGTTGAGTGTAGCAAAGTGCTCATATTTTATTTCCTTAAAAAATATGCTTATGGCACAACTAGCATCCAGGTGCTTATTTTCTTCTAACGATCAATTTGATTTTCTGGAAAAATATGGAAATACTACTCCTGTCCTAAATATGACCACATTGTGACTTGTGAGTGAGCATTTCCTTTCCTGAACCCTATTTCAAAACTGAAATTGTAGCAATCAAACTATCCTTTGGTCAACTAAATCTTGTGATTCACTGATTCTATGTTTATAGTCTTTGTCATAATCACTTAGAAGGTTAAACCGGTGAAATGTCACATGTTTGTATGTAACGAATTCCCCTTATCATTGTCATTTTAGTAAACATCACTATATCTGATAGACAGATGTTACTATGTGAGTATAAGAACATACTAATGCAATCCCTAATTTATCAGATATAAGTTACTGCACATGTGGGTACTATGTATTATTCCAGCAATAATTAAATTTAGAATATTGAGAAACCAGTTGAAGGTGTTTTTCTGGACCTGCGAGGGTATGACCACCCCCAGGCATTGCATTAAGAAGAAGACCTTCTCACGCAGGCCCAGAAAACCCCGAACCCCTGCCCCACCCTTACACAGCGGCACCATCGCCCTGTGAGAACGGGCTGGTCCTTAGACCTGTGCTTTTGTGTGGGACAGACGAGGGGATTTTTTTAACCCCAGCCTGAAATTCGCTCCCACGGGGAGTCGAACCCAGGACCTGAGGAGTGCCGCCGGGACGCTCTAACTAGTTGGACTAGAGGCCCTTTGGCTGAAGGTGTTTTTCTGTTTTGGTAGAATTAAGAAAAGATTATCATTATTTGGTTTATGGTGTAAAAACTGGAATAAACTGACATATCGATGTATTTACTTATGATTCAGCGAATGATTGATTTCTTCCAGGTATGTACCAGAAAGATATTTATGTATTTGTTAATGATTCAGCAAATGATTGATTTCTTCCAGGTATGTACCAGAAAGGAAGATTCTTGATGATGCCACTTTCACTGTACCTGCAGGAAAGAGTGTGGCCATTGTTGGATCTAGTGGAAGCGGTAAATCTTTTTTTAATCAAATAATATCTTATGTTTTTGTAACCAGACTTTGAGTTTGAAGGTCACTATTGCTTATAATATTTCAAATTATACCAATAGCTGAGAACCTATTTTTATTTTTAATGAACTTTTAGTTTGCTTCTACTGTTGATTATGAGTGTATTGAGTTGATTAGATTCCGGATCCTAGTATCTAGTTTTTCATAATAGTTCGTAAACAGAGATAGTATTTATTAGGCTCCATTTAGCGTTGAGATGGATCATGATAATCTTGATTGGTGGAAACCCTTAATATTGGTGGTTAGATAACTATATTCTTCTAATCTATGTTGCAAATGGTGATGTTGTATGTCAGACTACAAGACAAGTATGATAGAAACAACATTTGGTGGAATTTACTGTGCTTCATTTTATTTTCCAAGAAGACCACGATATTTTTCATAATGCAGCAACTTAATAATATATAAACACAACACAAAAACTAGAAACTTGAATTCTTTTTGGCATACTAGAACAGTACGGAATAAATGTCTTCATATAATTTATCAGCAGTGAACAATATAAGTTAAGCATTGCCCAATGCTTTGATTCTTGTACACACCCCTTCTTTTTGTGGCAAATAGGAGTTGATGCACATGTATTTTAAGGTCCTCCTTGGCTTGTCTTCTGTCTATGCTTCCTCCCAAAACAACCGGCAACAGCCAGCTAGTGTTCAGCAAGTTATACCTAAGCCTCTTCTCTAAAACAATGCTCAAACTAATATGTCCAGTTTGACGCCCAACTAGTGTTAGCTGGGTATGATCCTGTTGATAATCAACTGGCATGGGTCTATATTTTACCTATTTGAGATTTATATACCAAATCTTATCTTCTTGATTAACAACAGGTCATGGTGAACTGTTTTGCACAATTATGGGAATATCTTTTTTATGCTTAAGTGTGGGCCTTAAAACTTTTTTTATGAGAATTTGTGTTCAGTACGAGCATCACTAAGGATTTCTTAACTGTACCTTTCTTATGCAGGGAAATCAACTATTCTTAGACTTCTGTTCAGATTCTTTGATTCGACTTCAGGATCTGTAAGAACTAGAAGTATATCCCGCTCATTGCCGCGGGATTTTCTTAAAAATAAATCTGTTATATAAATAGCATTACTATATAGTATTCTGTATATTGTGCATACATATGTATGAATTTGACTTGCATGGTATTTTATTGTATCAGATCTGGCAAAAAATCGGTAAACTAATAGAAGAAAAACCAATAGAATATTTGATTACATTATAGCGGAATACGTAGGTGATGAAACAAATAGCGTATGTAGATGACTTGTATGTTGATAGATTAAGATTTAAAGTGTTTCACATGATAGAGATGGCATGGACATTTCTTTGTAATTAATAAGGGATGACATGGACTTAGTGGGGAATGTTGTGAACACCTTGCATGAAGAGAGAGAACATTTGGTGGGGTCACTTAGTGGGAAATGATGTGGACACCTTGCATGAAGAGAGAAATCATCTAGTGGGGTTTAGCTTTATAAGAGTATATAGATATAGAAGTATTAAGTCCTCTCAAATTTCATGTTGATCTAGCCGACACTCATCTCATGGTTAATGCTTTCAGCTATGTATATTGAAAATTCCATCCACTTGATTTTTTTGGCGTTGCTTTCCTGACAGATACGAATTGATGGGCAAGATATTCGAGGAGTGACACTGGAAAGCCTTCGAAAATGTTTAGGTGTTGTACCTCAGGACACGGTAAGTCCTCTGGTATACATTTGTCAGTGCTGCAGTTTTCAGACTATAGAGAAATGTGGGAATTAACATTTCTTTGTCAAGTTCTGTTTTATAAGCTGGTTTTCCATGTACAAATTGGATCTTCTAATTGCTATCATGGGTGAACATCTTTTGAATATTTCTTTGACATTCAAACACAAGTCCAATAACTAGAAAAGGAAATTATAGAACAATATTTCGTCTGGAGTTCTGGATTGTGGAATTTATTTAGCACAAGAGAAATCCAATAGCCAACGAACAAAGTTTTGGTGCCCTATGCAACTTTCTTAAATGTAGTGGATCACTAACTATATTGAAGTTCTTATGTTAATGAATTTTCTAGGAATTGTGTCTATACATGCTAACATATGCCAATCAGCACTGTTCAAAGCCCAACCAAGCTCACATCATAAATATGAGTGCAGGTACTTTTTAATGACACAATTAAGCATAATATACAGTATGGGCGGTTATCAGCAAAAGATGAGGAGGTACCTATTTTCTTCCTAGACATTCCGAAGTCATAGGGCATATAGCATGATCATATGTTTTGTTTTGGAATGATATAGTTTATTTCCATACAGGTCTATGATGCTGCCCGACGTGCTGCTATTCATGATACAATTATGAACTTCCCAGACAAGTACGACACAGTAGTAGGAGAACGAGGATTGAAGGTGAGACAATATATTGTAATTTGCCAAATGAGGAAATTTTGTAACCTGCTGTTACCACATCCAGAATATCTAGCAAATTTGGGTGTACTTTGTTGCAGCTAAGTGGCGGGGAGAAACAACGAGTGTCAATAGCCCGTGTATTCTTGAAGGAGCCCTCCATTCTGTGAGTGTCCCCTTGCTTTTTGTAGTCCTTCTTTTTCCATTTGGATCTCAATGACCTGAGCTGTGTGTCAGTGTTTAACCTATTGAGGAAGCCACTCTGTTAGATGCTCTGTTTATGTGCTTCTGCGAGAGTTCACGTGATATGTTGGCCTTGCTGAGTTTAGTTGGACTAGTTTCAAATTACTTGCAGGAAACTTTTTTGCAAATAGTAGGCTTATCCGATGCCTGTTTGTCTTGACTTTTTTCCTCTGTACTGTCAGATTATGTGATGAAGCAACTAGTGCTCTTGACAGCACTACTGAAGCATCAATTTTGAATTCTCTGAAATCCTTATCTGTTGATCGAACATCAATCTTTATTGCTCATCGACTCACAACTGCAATGCAGTGTGATCAGGTACGCGTTTGCAACTTCTCAAGAAACCATAGTACGTTTTGAATCTATTCTCCAGACATGTATTTGAATTTCAATGCAAGTGGTGAATGGTGAATGTTGTTTGGTTTAATCTTGTCTCAAGTATTTTGATGATTCCTGTTTATTTTCAGATAATTGTTTTGGAGAATGGGAAGGTAGTAGAACAAGGACCACATGATTTTCTTCTGTCAAAGGGTGGGCGATACGCAGAATTGTGGTATCAGCAGAACAGCAGTGACGCCGGTGATTCTGCTGCAGTTAGCCTAGAGGTTTGATTGACGCTGTATACCTTACCCTTCTGCAAGGGAAAAAGAAGGGAAAACACAATCATAACTGAGAGAGAGGGATGGAGCCAACTTGTCTGCCCTGTAAATGGAGGTAGGATTTTGGTATCTGCCTCTAGGTAGCCGGGAAGATTTTTTTTTTCTTTTCCTTTGAGATTATATATATAGACGATCCCTGCATATTATGGTAATAATGTAACATTTCTGTAGCATAAGGGATAAGCCCAGTAAATATTCAATTGCCTTAGGTGTATAACCATTTCAATATAAATGCTCCCATGCTGTTGTTTCTTGTATATACAACTTGTGTGCATGGTGCACCCAAAATTGGTCAAATCCTACGGGCCTGTTTGGAACGCCGGAAAAATTTCCTGTTCTTGCGTTTTTCCTGTGAAATTCCTAAGTGATTTATGTGAAATTCCTATGTTCCAAACAGGCCTTAAAACATCACAAGTCATCTACCTTTCAGCCATATGATGAGCCCTGGCAGATGTATTGGAGGAAATTTACTGGTGCAGGAAACGGTTCTCATGGACTCGCACGGATCAATTGCGGGAAAGCACAATCATAACCTATTTTTTTCTTTCATCTTGTTCTTGGTCTGGACCTTTAACTCTTCTATATTAATACAAATCTGGCATGATTCATGCCAGTTTTACATTAAAAAAAATGTACGCGCTTTTCTCTTAGTATTTACTTTCCATGTGGCCAAACTAAAAAATTATTACATGCAGCAAATTTGCCCCTATACCACCGATAGTTGTTAGCTGGTTTTCGGTACCGCCCTGGTGTGGTGTTTTTTTTTTTTGTGTGTCCAGTTTCTCAAGCTTTTCCGAGAAGGCATTGTTGCAGCCTTTTCCTACAGCAGATTTTGGTTTCCTTGGATCTGCAGAAGTGTTTCACAGCTATTCCACTTGCACCCAGCAGAAGCCGCATGCCAACCTCAGCAGAATATGTGTGGCAACTATACCATATAGAGCACCAGTGTAGTATCATGCCTCCATCAATTATGGTGGTATGGGACCAGTTAATTCGAGTTGAACCAGGATATAACCAGCAGTAATACCTCAGTGCCCAGTTGCTCATGGTCTGTCGCCCGTTATTTCTTACCTTGCAGAATTGAATGGTGCCTGCTTAATCTTGCTTGCCTAGTAGCACTTTACATTCTACTCCGTATAATATACTTACATTTTGAAGAAGAGAAACGTTATAACATATGGGGGCTGAGAGAAGAATAAATTGTGGCGCTTATGGAGTTATGGTAAGTCGGTAACGTACGGGCAGAGCTCTTACAGTAACATCCATGCTCAAAATAGTCTCATAATCCAGAGCTAATATTTGGGACGCTCCACGCATTTCTGACATGAAATTCTGAATCGTGTGAAGCTGTATATTCCTCTTCACAGCTCGTGCTGCATTGCTCCTGTCTATAATCTGCCGTATACCAAAACTGCAGGCCTTAAAGGCCTAGATATCATGGCATTCCGGTGCCTCTACAGTCCAATTAAAGATCTCATTTCTTCTCTTCAAGAAAGAAAATTCCATTTCAGGACGAGCGGTCACAAATACATAGATATACATGAGCTACCAGCTGTAGAATTGAAATCCTCTCCTCTATCTCGCAACATAGTAGTAGCACAAAAGTTGAAGGCAGATGCATTGTCATCATCATCGTAGCCCCCCCTCTATCTCTCTCCCTCCTTTTTGTTCTAAGGAAGGAAGCACAATAGGACCAGCAGAGATGTCTGGAAAAGGGAAGAGGCGAAGTGCTAGATTGTTGAAGCTGTAGGAGCAGAAGAACGACGGCGACTCCACCGCCGTCTGCCTCCTTGATCCCTGGCAGATAATCCGGAACAGCATTTCCGGTCCGAGCGCGCGAGGGAAAAGAAAAAGGAATGAAGAAATCCAGGTAAAAAAAAAAGAATCAATCTGCAGCCATTGGGTGCTTTCAACTCTCTTCCTCCTCCAGTTCTCATCTGCCGGATGATTTTGAAGCAGTTGCAGGGAGAAGCTTCATGTAGCCACCAGGAGCCAGTATATGCAGCCAACACCAGTACGGAATTTTTGCTTCTTTGTTATCATCGGTACTGTTGCATTTCCTGTTTAGACATGAGAGTTTCATATTGTTTTTGTTTCAGATAACTTACCAAGCCAAAGCTCAGTAGGACAGATCATTGAATATATCCTCGACGAGTTGGAGCTGTAAGCTTTAGGATCTCTTGTTTTGGCTTGTCCATCAGGCACCGCGTAGTTTCCTGTTATGATGCGTCTTCGTCTCTTGCAGGAGAGACAGGCATGAGTTGTTTACAATGCCAGATGACATACAGGTAAGAATTAAGAAATGAAGTGATAGATCTGAATTGTTTGTGTTAGAGTGAGAGACTGAAACTCGAACATGTGACACCATTCTTGATGCAACTATTTCTTGTTCCAAGTGAAAGACTGACGACATGTTGCTACAGGTGACTGGTTATGCAGAGCTGGTGAGCAGGCCCGGTGACTTTGCAACATTGAGACAGAAGAACAAGGATGGCATGTACACAGCACTGGAGCAATTTGAGGTCCGTCTCTTGACGCAGTTGCACTTGCACGTCGTTATCCTTTCCATTTTACGGTTTAAATTTGCATCCACGGCCTTATAAACAAAAAAGAAAAGATCCACCCACGGAATTGAACAAGGAATAACTTCGGTCTCACGATCTTCATTCACTATGCGATCGCAGAACGATGTTTACATGGTGTTCCAGAAAGAGATAACGATGAACAGCCAGGACACTGTGCCTTTCTGAGAGGTTTCGTCACTCGCCTAGCTCTTATTAAAGTACCTGCACAATGCAAGAAGCCAAAGGCTATTAGACAAGGTCTTCTTGATTTCTGCAGGCCATGGCACTGCTAGATCAAGCCAAGCTGGTGTTCATGTCCCTGAAGAGCAACCAGATGTTCTCGGAGTCGGAGCTGGCGGCGTGGCGCCAGAGGCACGCGGACCAGCTGCAGCAGACGATCACGCCGGAGGGGAGAGAGGGCGGCGGCAGAGGTCCATCACGCCACACGGCTGCGCCGCCGTTGCAGCCGGCTGCCGCCACGCCGAGGAAGAGGAGCGCCGCCGAGACGAAGAAGCAGGAGAACACCAGCACCGGCGGGAACGGGAGCACTCCGGGGAGCCAGAAAGGGAGGCAGCGCGGTGCCAGGGAGAGCAAGGCCACGCCGCCGGGAAAGAAGGCGAGAAAAGGTATCAAGCTGCCGTAAGCCAGCGCTGTTTCTGACTGACACTGAGCTGACACGCTGTTCCATTGGAGACGCAGCAGCAACGGCGGGCTTTCACGAAGGCGCCGGCCCGGTGGCGCCAAGGAGGCTCACTTACACCGACGAAGCTGCAGCCGATCGAGGCTGGCGGGCGATAGCGGCGACGCCGGTCTTCCAAGGCCGGCACGTTACACTCAGCGATGTAAGATCCACTGACAGATCACTGGGAGTTCGTTTGGGTGGCAAAAAGTCTCCATTCTGAAGCATTTTTCTGGTGCAATGCAAATCGTGCAGCAGCCGCAGGAGCAGACGTTCCGAGGCAGCCTGCAGCGCTTCGTGCGGCACGCGGGGCTCAAGGCGCCCGTGGCCGCCGAGTTCAGGACGCTCGAGTGCGTGTCGCGGGCCAGGCACAACCCCGCGCCGCAGTGCTGGAACGGCTTCGCTCCCAGCGCCGGTTTCTTCCCGCCGTCGCCTCGACCACCGGGCGCCGCCACCCCGGAGGGGCGGCCATCGTCGGATCAGCAGGCGGCGGCGCCGGAGTGCAAGCTGGAGACGGACGAGGTGCTCAAGCTGTTCGTGCTCATGGGCACGCCCGCCGCGTTCTTGCGCAGAGCCAAGAAAATGTTCGGCCATGACGAGCCAGAGGAGAGTGCAGCAAAGGAGGGGCAATCGACCAAGGTCGACGACGCCCGGGAGCACGCTGGCACTGCAACGGCGGCCGAGACTGGGCACGGGAAGAAGAGCAGCGCGAGCGCGCCATCGGCCGCCGCATGCGGGCCGTTCGCGCCGCCCAAGTTGGTCCCCGGCCGGCTGGGCTTCGGCCAGTTCGCGGCCTCTTCAGCACGTCCGTTCAAGCTCAAGTCCAAGCCTTCGGCGTCGAATGCTTCCGGCAAGAAGAAAGTTTCGTGAATAATAGCTACTCCATTTTTGTCATCTGTCTCCATCGATCATAAACCTGTCTCATCGAACTTGAAAGATACATAATAATTGGGTGATTTACCTTCTATATACTTTCCAAGTATTTTCAAATCGATCTGTAACGACTCTAATATACGGACCCCTAAATCTTTTCTTTTTTTCCCTAATATTAAAAGGCATTGTCTTAAAAACGGACAGCCGTTTTTTAGGGAAAGCACGGGCACCTCCCCAACTCACGCCCGCAGGCCACTCTCTTTCCCTTGGCCGTCCGGCGAGCTCCTCCTCGTGCCCGCGCCCCCACCGTTAGGGGTGGGGTGGCGACGGTACTGGTGGCGAGGTAGGCGAGTTCCTCCTCCTGGATCTGAGAGTTAGGATTCCGGGAGCTTCTCCTCTCTCTCTCTATCTCTCTCTCGTCTTCCCTAGCTTTGGCGGGCTTAGAAGGGAAGGTTAGGGGAGGAAGGCCGACAATAGTGGAGATGGCTGGAGGGCGATTAGGGGCCCTGACGGCAGTGGAGACAGTCGGACCAGGTCGGGGCGGGGAGCTTTGGCGAGGAGGAAGAAGGCGCCCGCGGCGATGGGAGGGGGCAGCAGCGACGGACGGATGGGACGGATAGCGGGGCAAACGCCGGTCGTGCGACTCGGCTAACGCACTCATGGCTGTGTGTTAGCCACGTCCATATCCATATTAAACAGCCAAAATTTCAATCTATTTTTTTCGTCCACTTCCCACTAACTACGCGGACAATGACGAGTTTCTTCGGTCCCGGTCTTTTACTTGATCCAGATTATGACTCTACTCACACGAGTTTGAACAACTTAGCAATGATAGATATCGGGTCAAATTCCAATACGTATTGGTTCGCACCATCTATATCTCGTATATGATTCACTCATGATTCGTGCTCGTACAAGTTAGAATAACTCGTGTCTAGTGATGCGATGATACTGAGTCTAATTCCTATATGTATTTGGTTCAATTTTTTGTCTGTCTGTTTTTTATGTCCATTTTTATCTGGAAAAAAGCTGCTTCGTTCCCCTCTCTTATTTTCTTTAGTTTTTTTTCCCGATCTGATCCCATGTTACCATTTTCCAACATACCATGAAATTTAAATGATTATGTGTGCGGGCAGCTAGACATACTTGGGTAAGACATTAGCTTAAATATTAGCTGTGAATTCAAAAACAGATCTTAAATAATTTTTAGCAGCTAAATAGTTACCGGGAAGGGATCTGAATAGGGCTTAAGTTTGCTCGAACGAGCCAAGATCCACCTAATTACATTACACGAGTCGGGTCGGCTGTGATGAGGGCATGACACCATCGGATACGACTATTGATTATAAGGTGAGCTCGTTCCTACATTTGCATAGTGATTTTTGGTACAATTCACTTGGTTCCACATGTACATGTTATTATTTGCTTCTAGGTACAAATGTGTGTCAAAGCGTAAATCCATCAAAGTTGAACTTTCAGTTCATCGGTGCCCCGATAATACTTCATTAGGAAGGCCATAACTCATTGATTTTTGGTACAATTCATTATGCAAATGTAGAAACAAGCTCACCTTATAATCAATGGTCATATCCGATGATGCCATGTCCTCGTCAGGTTGGCCCTCATGGTGTTCATGCAATGCAAAGCACCACGTCTAACGTCTTGTTGTGTCAATTTAGACATACCAGTTGCTTAACCTGTGTAAAAGTCATTAGCTAGCATTCTCCAACTATACGTTGCTAGTATTTGCATAATGGTTGCATAAAGATTACGGAGTATCAGGTACCATAACATAACTTGATATACGGGCATCCAAACGAGCCTTAACATAGATGGATTGGGATGGCCTAAGGTGTGGCGACACTACTACTCTACTGCATTTGGCAAGCAACTACATGTGCTTCCTAAAGCTTGGCTGGCCATAGGCACCAGCAGGACGATCGCAGCCGCCAGCCTGTCCTGAACCGCAGATCCGACGGCGCAGATCGCCTCACCCAACCCTTCGCCTTCCCAGACCCTGCGATTAACCTCGCCGGCCCCGGCCATGCACGGCGCAGTATAAATCCGGCCATCTCGCCTCGCTCCGACCACAACACTAGGGGCGCGCCCCGGGCATGTGCTAGTAAGTATAAAATGCAGGCAGGTTATACCCTTCATAGCTCTTCATATTTTCAAGTTTGGCGGTGGAGAAAACAAAGACAGCCATTATAGTTCGTACATTAATATTTGTCCCGTTCGTTTGGACTTATTTGGCTTATAAGTCGTATTTTTTCAGCCAACGAACAGTATTTTTCTCTCACACCAAATCAGCCAACAGTACTTTCAGCCATAGCTTATCAGCCAAACAAGCCCAAACGAAGAGGGCGAATATTGGCAAACAGACCACAAGTTACAAGGGGCGTATTATAACTACTCGTTAACACGGAGCTTATTGTAGGAGTCTTCTCCTTCACGACACCACATTTCTCAAAGCATTGGACGGCAGTAAACCTCATTCTCACCTACAGGGCAAGGTTTCTGCATTTGGAATGCTGGTCCAACAGACTAGTGGCAGCCATGGGTGTCATCAACCTTTCCAGTTATCCTTGGTCTTCCTGACATCTCTCAGTGCTTCAACTGGAGAGTTGGCACCGAATTTAGCCTGAAAGATTCATAAGGATACCCAATTAAGAGAACCGTTCCGATGTAGTTGTGATTGGCAAGAAAGAAAATTCCTTCTATGCGCTCTTCATTCACAGACATCAACCAATTCTGCGCATGGATGTGGAAGGCAGTGCAAGGAAAGTGTTTCAAGTGAGGAGATTAACCTGTATTTCTGGTAGATCAACACGCATGAATGTATTTATCTCAAACTCATCTCCTATAGTCGAGGGCACTGTTGGCTGATTCGCTTCACGCTGCTTTTCAGCCCATTCCAGTTTCTGTTTCGTCTTCTCATTCTCTGGCTCGACTGTCAGTATGAATTTTAGGTTCTTCACAGTGTACTGCAACTCAACAAGCAACAGGTAAGACCATAAAGAGCACAGTATGCCTCTACCAGCACAATTTGTATACCATATTAAGAAAAGATAAACAAAACAACCAAATGTTACTGGTTTTTTCTTGTTGGCAAAGTTATTACTATGCATGTCTCCACTCAAGTTGCCATCATCTTTTACAACAAGTTCAAAATCCCAAATTCAACCAAGCAAATTAAAAAGATCATGAACAAGCTCCTCACAGCTCAAGCACCTGTTATCAAAGATAGAACATGGAATGGAAAGGCGACGGGCCTAGTAACTAACAAACATACAACAACAACAACAACAACATAGCCTTTCAGTCCCAAGCAAGTTGGGGTAGGCTAGAGTTGAAACCCACCAAGAGCCACAAGTCACGGTTCAAAACATACATGCTACATATATACAATTCTATAATCTCTATTAGCTAGGAACAAAAGGAGGCACACGTGAGCATCATATTTCTATATTAACTCCTTGCTGTTGGATTACATCCCAACCAACATAAATGTATTCAAATAAAACAGTCAACAAATCGTAGAATTTAGAATCTGCTACAAAAGAAATTCAATAAACAGTCAATCAATCTGGAAACTGCCTATTCCTGAGAACATGAAACAGAAAACAGTAGATTTGTACATATGTCCTTGAGTCATTGATAATACAAGATTTACATCCTAAATGACAAAGGGAGACACATAGTTACTTTATATATTCCACCATACAGGTTCAGTGGTTCACTAGCATTCAAGTTCCTCCTTAATGGAACTGATAGAATCAGAGTGAAGAAAAGAGAGATCGTACCTCATGCCCACAGTAAACTCGAGTTAACTTTGGCAGCGAACCCAGTGTAACAATAAGGGACTGATACATTTGCTCTGCAGTACCCTCAAAAAACTTCCCACAACCAGCAATGAACTGTATTTCAGAAAAAGGGTTAGGACATAACAATCGAAGGAATCATCATTGTAAGCAAGATGTGTATACTAAGTTACTAACCAAGGTATCTCCAGTGAAGACCGCTGGATCTTCCCCCTCCTTACTAGTAACATAGTAGCTAATATGACCTTTAGTGTGGCTGTTGAAAGAACGAAAAAATGATAGGGATCTAATCAACAGGCTTTTGCAGAGAAAACACATATAAAAGGATCACGCAAAATTGAGATTTTATTAAAGAGCTCAACTAAGTTTCTCAAGATTAATGACATGGTCGTGCCACTCATCAGTTATTCTACTGAATCCATAGATTCAGTACGACTTTGGCAGTGGTGACTTAAGTAAATTTCATACGACTTTGGCTGTGGTGACTGTTGTACTGCATAGATCCTGAAATAATCCTGCCACCCACATTGCGCTGATACCAGCTGTCACAAGCCTTGGCTGCCGACAATCGCTCGCCGGAGCATGAGACACAGGAGAAATCGAGAGTGATAACGCGCCGAGAAAAGGTTCCTGCGGTCACTGTTCTATTGCAAAATAATGCTCTGTTCCCACACAGAGGTCAGCTATTTAAGCCTCACACGCAAACGACTCCTGGCCCATGGGTCCCACATAAGATTACTTACTACAAAACATGCCTGAATGATAATGAAACGTTGAGCCAACATAGTTCCTTGAGCCGCTATGCATCAGCACTGACATTATACCATAAACGGAGAGGTGAAACGTATGTAATAATAAAGCAAGAAAGCAGCATAGTGAACAGCATACCAAGGCGTGTGTAGGCATAGTATCTCAATGTCCTTCCCAAGTGACAACTTAGTTCCATTCTCCACCTGATCAGTGCAGCCTTTCACATTGTCCAGTAATCCTCCAAAGACCTTTATCCCTGGCACCTGCAGTCTCATCTTCTCATTGCCACCAGCATGATCCCTAAAATCACAAAACCGGTCGCATGATTCATTAATGATGCATTACACAATTGCCAATGAAGCCCACAAATGTTCAATTTAGTACGGACAAGAGTAGTTTGCATATTGTGCCACCTGATACATATTTTCAAAGCATTGACCTTTCGGTCTGATATACTTTAAAAGTGGGAGCTAGAGAAATCCCCAGTTCCATTGAAGAGATGAAAACATTGTGGGAATGATGAAAAGGCCTATCTCCCAGCAGCCAAAGCATCAACTTATAATTCTTAATTGGAAATGGACTACTCTAAGAGCTGAAAACAAACAAGAATGACTGCATCTGCATGAGGCACATATGTCAAGCACTATCAATCACATGTCCATTCAGGACTTCATTTTCCAATCCCCTCGGTTTCCATTTTCTGCAAGGTGTATCTAGCGAATACTATGTGGACTTCATTACCAGAAAAGAACAGTAAGCGTATATGTCTTGCATAGTGCTGTTCTTCTTGTACCATCAAAACCTGTGCACATAGCAATTAAACTGAAATCATAGAGAGAGAAAATCCCAGGTCGGAAAGGACTACCTATTAATATTTCTGAATTCCTATGTGCATCGACTACGGGCCTGTTTGGATCAGCTAGGATGAGTTAGTAGTTGGCACTAAAAAATAGCCCAAACTAGCTGAGGTTGGCTAGCTAATTGGTTAACAACTAGTTGAAGGCTTCGCTAAAAAAATTAGCCCACCTATAAGCACACCTGTTTGGATGGGCTAGGGACTAATTGCGGCTAATTTTTGCCCTTGGTATCGAAACAGACCCTAAGACACGAGCAGTGGCGTTAGCCTGATTAAATAAATAACTATTGAATGTCTAAATATGAAGCCCTTTTATGTCTCAACTGTCAACTCGGAATAAGATGATGGCCAACAACTCATCAATCAAAGAAACAAGAATCAGAACATTCGAACACAAGCAAAGAAGGGAACCTAGCAAATAAACATCTCGAACTGGAAGGATATGGCATACCAGTGGTGATGGGTGGTGAGAACGCAGTCAACGTAGGCGCCAACCTCGCCGGCCGCCTTGAGAACCTTCTCCGGTTCCACAGGGTCAACGGCCGCCGCCTTCTTGGTGCTCTCGTCCACGATTCTTGGAACGGAAGAAACAAATAGCAATCAAGAACTCAATGATTTGAAACGAACCCAAAAAAAAAAAAGAATAGGGTAAACAAGCGATGCAGGCTGATTCGTACAGGTAGGCATAGTTGTCCTCCAGGCAAGGGACCGGGATGATCTTCATCTGCGGATCCCCCGTGGGTGGGTGTGCCCTTGAGGCGAAATCTCTGGAGCGAAACCCCCTACGGAGAAGACTGGAAGCAGGGAGCAGCAGGTGGATATGGGTACGGAAGGTTTAAGTAACAAAGGAAGAAAGGGGATGAAAACGACCGCTTCGCCGGCGGTAGCGGTGGAGGGTCGCGTCATCAGTGACCGTGATGAGGCCGCCTGCCCGCCTCATCAGTGTCTAACCAGAGGCCGAATAGGTCAGTCGATGTACCTCTATGAAAAATGAAGGGCCTTGATTACTCACTCAGTGAGAATTACATTTTTTAAGAGACGAAGGGAGTTTCCCTAAAAAAATGAGAGGAGTATTCTCTCTCTGCTGTAACCACTTTTGATCAAATTTACTCATGTGTACATCAAAATGCTCTTAACTCCAATTTTGATCAAGCTACTAGTTTTGACCAAACCCCCACCCCCTCCTCCCATAATTGTGTGACCAAAGATAAACAAGAGACATAACACTAAGTGCTCGCAATACAAAATACACAATTACCTTGTCGGAGCAGAAAATGACCAACTAGTAAATATTTGTAGTTTTGTTGTACGTTGTGATCGGAGGTGGCCTAGCACTCAATGACACAGGATCTATACTGATTCGGGCAACGTGCCCTACGTCCAATCGGGGTCGGTCGGCGACTTTATTCCTGAGCCCAGGTGCTCGAAGTTTGCTGTTGGGTTACAAACGAGAGGAAGAGAGATGGGGTGTACAAGAGGTTCGGTTGGCTCCGACCGGAAGGGTTACGGTCGGAACTTAATGGTTCTGCGGTTGTGGGGTGTTGATGTTGATCTGAGGAACTCTGGTCTTCTTGAATCCGTCCCCTTGTTGGAAGGAGCGCATCCCCTTTTATAGATGAAGGGAATAGCTTTACAGGTGAGAGAGAGAGTACGGATGTTTCTAAGCCTTGTTGCCCACGCTGATGAAGACTGGATCGCCGTAGAATGTCGGATGCGGACGGGAGGTCGTGCTATCTTCTTCAGGAAGGATGGACGCCGGTACCTGTAAATATTATTTGATGCCTAGTGGCATGTGAGGAGCCGCGCTATGTTCACCCGGTACGGCAAATCCTGGTGCCCATACTGCGATTGATGTCCAGAGACACGCGGGGGGCTTACCGTATGGGAGTTTTTAGCGGCCCCTACAATATCGTGGGGGGAGATGTCGGCGCCTACAATATTGTTTGTGTCAGGGTGGCTGCAGAGTACTGTTTCGTGCAAGGTATGGTCCCTGGTACAGTGGTTTTGGCTTGTGAGCCTGCCTTGCCTTTCTCCGCACGTCTTCCGGTGCCCTCCGAATGGGGTGCCCCCGGTCAGATGGCTCCAGTCGGCTCTGAGTGCGCCGGTCGGAGAAGAGTGGTGAGCAGGGTTCCCACAAGCCCCGGTCGTGGGGTCGGAGTCGCGGGGTCGGAGTAGGAAGCAGCGTTTTGGGCCATGCCTTCCGATTGGAGAGACTACTTGGAGGCGGCTGGCGCCTGAAGCGAGTGCTCCGGTCGGAGAGGTGGGCCGAAGAAGTTGATGAGCGGGCGCTTGTTCTTTTGGGTAGACCTTGCGGTCGGTGACCGGACTGCCCTTCTGGACCGTTGTGTTTTTAGGCTCTTAGGCCGGCCTATGAACTACATGTTTTTCCTAGGCCGAGCCCGGGCGTGGAAGCCGGTCCCCGAGGGACCCCGGGTTTATGAACCCGACAGGATCCACTGAGCCCCCGGGCGATTTGAGTCGAATCGTCGGGGGATTTTTCGTCTTGCCGGTGGGTGCGCGCGAGCGCACCCGCGGGTGTAGCCCCTGAGCCCCCGGTCGGTTCAGGCGGAACCGGTTGGGGGTTTTCTACGTTGTCAGCGGGAGAGGTTTTTGTGTTCGGTGGGTGCGCACGAGCACACCCGTGGGTGTAGCCCCCGAGCCCCCGGGCGGTTTGGGCAGAACCGCCTGTGGGGTGTTTGGAGCGTGTGTGCGTGTTTTTAGTCTGAGACAGATTTTTGTTAATCCACGGTGTCGATGTGCAGCCAAGGCGTTTTTAGGCGCGGAGATTGGTTAATTCTGGAGATGGATGAGACGGAGCCTGTGGGGTCCTGATGTTGGTGCGGCCTGGGCAGCCAAGACAGTTAGCTCAGTTAGTTTTTATGCGAGTTCGGAGTTGTGATCCTTGGCTAGGGTTTTTTTGGAGTGCAGTCGGTAGTGAAGCCGTTATGCGAGTTTGGAGTCGCGGTCCCAGGTCGCAGCCGGATGTCGTAGATCCTGTCGACGCGAGTTCGGGGTCGTGGTCCCAGGGTTTTTGTCGGAAGTGAAGTTTGTTACGCGAGTTCAGTCGTGGTCCCCGAATTTTTTGTAGCGTAGTCGGAAGTGATCCTGTCGATGCGAGTTCGGAGTCACAGTCCCAAGCCATAGCCGGATGTCATAGATCCTATCGACGTGAGTTTGGAGTCATGGTCCCAAGCCATAGCCGGATGTCATAGATCCTATCGACGTGAGTTTGGAGTCGCGGTCCCAAGCCATAGCCGGATGTCATAGATCCTGTCGACGTGAGTTCGGAGTCACGGTCCTAAGGTTTTTGGCATTTGAGCCCCCGAGCCTTGTCGGGCCTTCATGGGGGTCGATGTGAGTTGTTTTGTGCTACCCCATCTGGTTCCTCACAACCGGAGGGGCTGAGTTTCGTCGCCTATCCCGATCGCTCGGGCTCAAAGACTAGCTCGGTGAGCTCGCTAACGGGTGTGATCGAGTGGAATCCGGGTCCATCATTCGTGACGGGGTTGGCATAGCCCTCTTGTGACATTCCACTACTCCTTTACTTGCAACCTGACAGATGCCTAGGTCGTTCCGGAGACTGACCCGGATGGCCTAACGGCCTCCCCTTCGATGGAGATTCTGTGGGCCTGGCGAGAGGTTCAGGATCGAACGAGAAGGTCGAGATGACCCGGTTTGCCAGACCGAGCGAAGGCCGCACGGTGCTCATCTATGGTTTTCTCCCCTGGCTCTGTTGTTTGCTCATGTCGAATGAGGCAACCGCCACTTTGTGGCGCAACATGAAGCGTTCTAGTGCATTTCGCTGCACGTGCGATGCTTAGTTCCCGAGCCCCTGGGCGGTTCATGCCCTAACCGTCCGAGGGGTTCATGCGTATGAGATGGATGTGTGTATGGATGTATGAATGATTTGTAATGAAATAGAGAGGTTTTGATAGTATTTACCTTGATGACTAGAGTGACGAGGCTCAGACAGCCTCAGTCAGAAAAGTCCGACTAGGACCCTGACGACCTGAGTGACGGGGTTCGGAGAGCTTCAGTCGGAAATGTCCGACCGGGACCCGTGCTTGTCGTCCGTGATGGAGTCGGCGTGGCCTACATGGGTCGCCCCTTCGCTTCCTTACCTGTCAGTCGGTGTCTATCCTTACCTGTCATTCGGGTTCCTTTAGGTCTGGCCTGGGGAAGTGGGGAGCCACCCACATGCGGTGGCTCTTTGGTTCCTGTGCCGTCGTGTGGTAGTGGTTGATCATGCGGTAGTGGTGGGCCACGGCCAGGCCACGTCCCATCCGATCAGGAGCCGTTCCATCGAGCGGGGCGCGTCTCATCGGTTCAGGGCACGTCTTATCTGCATTAAATGAAAGAAAGAGAAAAAACTCGCCTCGTCGTTCCGGCTTCCCCGATCGGCGCGTCCCTCCATAACCGCTGCTCCCTTTCCCTTAAGTAAGAGAGGGGAGAGGGTTTTTGTTCTGCTCTTTTGCCTGTTCTTTGTCTGCCACCGCCTTCTCTCTTCCTCTTTGTTGTGAGCATTCCTGAGAGCCACGGAGGTTTCTAGGAAAGAAGGGGAGAGGGTGAGGGAGAAGAGAGGAACTCACCGACATGTCGGACTAGAGGACGTCCATCGTGAGGGCGTCAGTGCTAGAGACGTTCGTCGTGAAGGGGTTCCTGCCGCCGCAAAAGGTGACGCACTGGAGGGTCCTCGGGAAGGAGGAGGAGTTCCCACAACCTCATCCCGATGAGGTGGTTTCTTTCCTTACCTTCCATGAGTGTGGGTTAGGATACCCCGTGCACTGGTTCCTACGCGGGCTCCTCAACGAGTGGGGTCTGGAACTGCAGCACCTCAATTCGATGGGGGTGCTGCACATCACCGGCTTCGTCACCATCTACGAGGCTTTCCTTGGGATGGAGCCGCACGTCGATCTCTTCCGGCTCTTCTTCTCTAGGAGAGCTATGGCGGACTGGAGTCCGGCCGAGATCACACTGGTCGGAGGCTTCGCCCTACAGAGGAAGCCGCGTGCGGGAGGTTCGTATCCCGCATACCCCCATGTGACTCCAACAGGGGATGGCATGAGGAGTGGTTCTACATTAGGAATCCGGCGGGGGCGCCGTTTCCAGCGTTAACCAGTGGGAGGCCGGTGAAACAAAAGAGTTGGTCATGGGGCTACGCCCACATAGAGAAGCACAAGGTGGAGGTCATCGAGGAGGAGCTTTGGAAGCTCGTAAGGGGTGGCCTCAACGGGGTGCGGGTGTTCCACACCCTTTACCGCCGCCGGGTCACGTCGTTGGCAGAGAGGACGCACCCGATGTGGATGTACGGTGGCCGGTCGGACCTAGACCGCGCGTCGCTAGAGGAGCTGTCGGACGATGAGATCTGGAGTCGCGTCGGCCGAGTGCTGTAGCTGAGGCCCAGAGAGACGGTGGTGGGAAAACCCATAGCGTTTAATGCCTCAATCGTGTCCACGCTGGTATGCTCTCTTATTTTGTTCGTGCTTTTTTCTCTGCCCCCTTCTTTTTTGATTCTAGTTCATTTGTTCCGTAGGGGCTTGGGAGGTACAAGTCCCGGCCACACCTTCCCAAGGGGCCGGCGGGCCGGGCCCGATAGGCCGCCTAGAAGGAGGCGGCAGACGCCCGGAAGAAAAAGAAAACCAAGGAGGTTTATCGAAAAGAAGAGAAGAAGAAGGAGGTCGCCCGACGCGTGAGGGCCGGGGAACATGCGAGCGACGTCGAGTCAGAACTCGCGTTGAATGATCCTACGGATCTAGATCACATGATCTTCTCCGATGAGGAGGAGAGTCGGGAGGTCGTCGTGACCTCAGCGGAGCATCGCGACCCTGCAGCGGCGTCCGCTGGTGAGGAGCAGGAGGCCACGCGGCGTGCGGAGGTTCCTACATCGAGGAAGCGTGCTACGAGTGTGGATGCCGTCAGTGAACGGGCGGTGAAGCAAACGCGGTCACCGCAATCCTCGGTGGCATTGCCTACGGTGGATGCATCCGGACGAGCCGGGCGGTCCGAGGAGCGGACCGGCGCCTGTGCGGCGACAAAGCTGGTGCCAACACCGGACTTGCGGCCGGAGGAGGCCCCGCCTGCCGTGGGTGTGGCCGAGCAGTCCGGGCGGTCTGAGGGGCAGACTGGCGCCCGGTCGACGCGTGACTCGCAGTCGGGGAGCCCCGAGCCGAAGGTTGTAGCGACCCGCAGGCCAGGTAGGAGCCAGTTGGAACGACTCCGACCTCGTCTGAAGTAAAGGGGAGCGTGTCACAGTCCAGGAGCGGTCCTCATCCTGTGGGCCCATCATCGTCGAAGCCTGCCTTCATAGTAGTGCTTCTCGCCACCCGGTATGTTTCATTTTGTTGCCTCTTCGACTTTTGATGGTTGAGTCTTTTTGGAGTGTGGCTTACCCACGATTTTTGTCAGCGAACGAGGGATGTCGGGGTTGAGCATCGCCTCGACCCCTGTGCGGGAGGTTTGGAGGCCCACTCTGTAGCGTGTTACGGCGAGCGAAGGGGGCAGCAGGGTGGCGGCGGTGAAGCCTTCCCTCCCGGGGGTGGTGCCCCTCGGGGCGGCTGCTGACAACGTGACAGCGGCGGCGATGTTGTTGGCAGTGATCCCGGTGCCGATGGCGGAGGTGGCATCAGAGGTAACTCTTGTGGCCCCTCCTCCACCAGTCGTGGTGTAGGAGACGAGGGGGGATGAGCTCCCTACCTCACCGGGTGGAGGGCTGCACGACCTATCCTTGCTGTTGGAGCCGAAGGCGTCGGAGGGAAGCATGGCCGAGACGGACTTGGGACGCCCGGTGGCGTCCCATGTGAACGTGGTGGTGGAGATCCTATCTGGCCATGAGGCGGATACCGTGGTGGAACCGACGGTGTCGCCGCGGGAGCTGGTGGTGGTCCGGTCGGAGGCTGGGCCCTTCGGCAGTCCATCAGAGGGTGACCTAGAGTGGCCCTACCCCGAGGACCCGTCGAAGGCGAGGTTAATCCTCCAGGATTCCCGGGAGCGCCAGCTCTGGGATATGTTTGGGGGGCAAGGGCATGCCGCGATGTCCGAGCTCACCAAGCTATCCGTGAAGCTCAAGAGCGCCCAGAAGCAGGCTCAGTTTGCTCGGCAGCTGGTTGAGGTCGACCTGCAGCTCGCTGTGGAGGTGGGTTTCTGGTACTTCTCCTTGCCCTTTGAATCTTTCGTCGGTTGTTTTAGCATGTCTGTTTTTCACAGGAAATAAGGAAGGTGTCGTCCCACAAGTCTTACTTCCTCTGAACAAAACACGCCCGGATGGCCGAGCTTGAGCGCCAGGTGGAGTCCGCTTGTCGCAAGTCCTAGGTTCGGGCGGCCGAGACGGCCGTGGCGCGGGCAGAGGGGCAGCGTGCGGCGGAGCCGGCGACTGCTGCCGAGCAAGGGCTCAAGGCGGCAAAGGTTCGTCAGGAGGAGATCAAGGCAAGACTGTGGACGTCCTTGGCAAACACCGAGGCGACGCTTCAAGAGGCCTTGATAGCCCTTGAGCCAGAGCGGGACGCCCTGGAGTCGGCAAAGAAGGCCCTGGAGGCGGAGCAGAGGGCCCGGTCAAAAGCGGATCGGGAGGTGCTTGTGCTCTAGGACCAGGTGATGGGGATAGAAGACGCGAGTGCCCGGCTGCGCGAGCAGGTGGCTCGGCAGGCAGAGGATTTCTCCACCCTTGAGGCCTCTTGCATCAGTGCGTACCTTTTTGTTTTCTCGTGGTGTTGATTTTTTCCCCAGCCTATTTCTGAGCTTGTCGCTCTTCTTGCAGAGCTGGGCGAAAAGGTGAAGGCGCTAGAGTGAGACCTGGAGATGACCAAGGCAAACTTCAGTCAGAACATCGAGGAGCTAGCCAAGTCTCATGAAGAGCGATGTGCTCTCGAAGGGGAGCTCGGCCAGATCCGCAACGCTGCCCAGCTCGTCATCTCAGAAGTCTTTGGGTCGGCGCCAAGTACCAGCGCACTGCAGTTCAGCTGGCGGAGGTCCCGTACATGGTCAAGGACCTTGTCAGGAGCGGGCTGTTTTATGGAGCGTCAGGGGTGCTGACCTCGGTGGTGATGTAGCACCCGAATCTGGACTTCGCCACTATCTGCGGCGGGTATGCTGAAGGCCTGAGCATGGAGGACATCTAGTCAATCGGGGAGAGCCTGTTGCCGCACGTGCGGTCGGTGTCAGAGCAAGTCTCCGCCGAGTGGGTGATGGATGTTCACCGTCAAGACATGGCCCGAAGCATGCGTGGAGAGGATGCCTCCGAGCCTGCAGATAGCACGGAGCCTAGTTCGAGGGGGAACGTCACCTCGGCCCTGATCGAGCCGAACGTCGTGCTGCCGAGGAGCGAGCAGCCTGCGCCTTCGTCGGTCGCACCGTCAGTAGATGCCGCCGGGCCAGTTTAATACCTTGATGAATATAAGTAGTTAGTAAATGTACGAAGTTTAAGTTCGTGGGGGGAGGAACCCCTGTGTAAAACGTTCGTGTGTGTTTAAATGACTGTAATCGGTTTTTGTTTTTGTGATGGAGTTGCTCCGTTCGGGGAAGCTTGCTCCCTTTCGTTCCTTAGTTTTCTCTTAGCATAATTTTGTTTTAAATTTCTTTCTTTCTCATACCAGCCCGTTTGTTCCGTAGGCTGCAACTTTGCGAGCCCAGGGCGTGGCCCGTGAGGCTTGGCCGATCGTAACCGTAGGAAAAGGCGGGGTGCAATCAGTCGGAATGTTTTAAAGCAAAGCTACGTAAGGTAAAACAAAGGAACAAACTGCCCTTTCGTTCGGGTAGGAAGGAGTTTCTCTATACGAAAGTAAAAGAGTACTTAAGGTAAAAACAAAAACAGAGGGATAGTAGAGCCCCCTAGTGGAGCCCCCGAGCGCCTCAAGCCAAAAAGTGTTCGGGTCAGGGTGCTCTTATAGGAGTGTTCGCTAAGTAAAAGGTAAGACTAAAACTTAGGAAAAGAATAAAAGACATAACTGTTCCAAGGTCCACGGAGAGAGCGTCGTTGTCGTCATCCTTCAGTCGGTAGGCTTCCGGTCGGATCACTTCAGTCGTCTGGATCCTTGCCCGTTTCGCCCCCTTCTTCGATTGCTGCTTCCCCGTCTTCTTCCTCCTTTGGCCTGCCAGCCTACCTCTACAGGCGCTTGAGGAGCTGGTAGTCCTTGTAGAGATGGTTGACAGGATAGTTGTGGTTGATGCACGGGCTCTCCATGAGCTCATGAAAGTGGCCTGGAGGGTCTTGCTGGGGCTGAGTGCCTGCGTAATCTGCCATGGCGGCCAACGCAGAGTTGGCCGGTCGGCGGCGATCCTTTTTGTTCTTTTTTCCCCTCGGCGTGGAGGGGCCCTCATCTTGATCCTGGCGCTTGGCCTTACCTTTGTCGTGGCCTCCGTTGAAGCACGGTAGTTACAGCGCTTGCTGGAGCGGTTGGACAAAGGTCCGTGGTCCCAGGCGGCCAGGGCTAGGAATCCGATCGACGCTACGCGCGTCTTGGTTCGGCCCGAGCCACGCGTAGATAGGTGGTCGGCACGGGGCGGTCGTCAAGTCAAGGCGAGGTACGGCTGCGGCTTCCTGTGCTGTACTCGGCGGTTGTGGTAGTGACGGGGTGTAGTGCCCCATCTGCTACGTCCCTGTTCCCCGGACAGGGAGCGAGGTCGTGAGTCGGCGTCACGATACAGAGGACTCCGCTTGTTGAATGGCGGCGGTTTCCAGCAGTGCCTGGAGGTTCTGGTGGATCACCCGTTCGCAAGGGTCGTTCGGCTCGGACAGGTCGCGTAGGAGCATTGCCGCGGTGGCAATGTTCTGACTGGCCTGAGCGAATTGCGAGGGATTGGTCCCCCGAACTAGGGCGTTGCGCTGGGGCTGACGGGCGCGACCCCGAGCGCCGTTCGTTGGTCTATGCGCACTGTCGATGAAATATGGTCGGCAGTCTACCTAGGGGTATGCCTAAGGTAGTAGATTATCAACAGACAGATGCGCAAGCTACAAACAAGATGGTGACGCAAGACAGACACGAGGTTGGCCATGTTCAAGCAAGCGCGGGGCGAGCAGCTTGCGTTCTCATTTGGTCTCAATGGACACTTTGCCCCCAATGATGGTGTGGACGCAATCGGTTGGCTTGACGTACTTGTGACAGGGATCTACGTCTTCATCATCGTTATCTTCGTTGCGTTGTTCCCCTGCGTCGTTAGGCTTATCGGATGTATCCGGGGCCTGTTGACCCATGTAGATAGACTTGAGAACGCGACAATTCTCCATGGTATGGTTTGACTTGGGATGGAGCTGGCAGGGTCCTTTCAATGCTTTGGCATAGTCGTCCTCGTAGTCGCGACATCCGCCACCTCTTTTAACGGTGTTAACCTTGCCGTTGTCTTCTCGAGCACGCTTGCCCCTGTAATCGTTGTGGCGATTACACCGCTGATTACGCTGGTCGCGGTGGTCGCGGGAATCATTGCGCTGGTTGCGGTGATCAAAATTGTCATTCCGACCACGGTTGCCGCGGTAGTCGTCGCGGTGTGGGGGGTGGTCGGAGCGTGGAACCCTTGCTGCTTCTTCGACAATTATCTTTTTAGCATCATCGGCATCCGCATATTTTTTAGCAGTGGCTAGGAGCACTGTGACTGATTCGGGTCTCTTGCGGAGGAGCTTGTCCCTTAGGGCATCGTGGAAACGGAGACCAGTGATGAAAGCCTCGATTGCCTCGTTGTCAAAGATTGTCGGGACCTTGATGCGCATCTCCAAAAAGCATCGGACGTACTCACGCAGTGGCTCATCTTTGCGATCTCGAATCCGCTGCAGATCATATTTGTTGTCGGGTTGCTCGCAAGTAGCAATGAAGTTATCGATGAATGCTTGCTTGAGCTCTTGCCAGGAATCAAAGTAGTTTGTCAACAAGCTGACCAACCATTGGTGGCCTGCATGGCCGATGGCGACTGGGAAGTAGTTAGACATGACGTGCTCGTTAGCCATAGCTGATCTGCACGCGGTTTCGTAGAGCATGACCCATAATTCGGGGTACTCCTTACCGTCGTACTTCTGAAGTTTTTCGAGCTTGAAGTTCTTGGGCCATATGACTTGGTGAAGGTGTGGAGTAAACTGCTTCAAACCCGGAGGGCCGTGGGTAGTATCATATTCCATATGGCGATAGCTCTTGTGGGATGCACGATCGTTGGCTCTTTGGTTAATGCAATCGCGCAGATCGCGTTCTCTGAGGTAATGGCGGAGATTGTTATTGCCATCACGGCGATCCCGGTTGCCACCCTGGTTAACCCTACGACCATGGTTATCACGGCGATTATCGTGGTTGTCTCGATAGTTGTCATCCCGGTAGTCACGGCGGTTGTCGTTCCGACCACCATCATGGCCACCGTTTCTGCCTTGATGGTTGTCTAATGGGTCGTTGTTGCGCGAGCCACGTTGGTTGGGCGGCTGTGAGCGCCTTGAGTACTAGCGGCTGTGGCTTGATTTGACTGAGATGGATGGAGCTCGGGCTTGATTTACAATCTCTGTGGTCTGAGCCATAGCAGCCGTCAGGTAAGCTTGTATATAATCATGAACTGCCTGAGTTTCCGGGGTATTGGGTAGTCGTTGCATTGTCGCCATAGCAACTGCTACATTGGCACTTAGGGTCCTAAAGACCTGCTTGTCCCCCACCCTATCAAAGGCATTGTTAAGGTCGTGTGGCTGGACCCTTATGCGTCAGGCCTCCTCTTCTGCCTCAGCTTCGATTTGTCGGCGATTAAACCGGTCAATATTACGTGCTTCGCGTGCTAGCCTTTCTTGCTCTGTTTCGCCAATTGCCGATGGTTCATCATTACTAACAACATTGATCAAGTCTCCTTGCCTTGGTGGGAAGGATGGGAATCATGGGTATCCTGGGGCGTGGTCTGGGATATCTAGATCGTATTCAACGCCTTCATCGTCGTGATGCTGGAGCTTGGTGTGGACGGAGGCATTTGATGCAATGCCGGACGAGGAGCTTGAGCCACCCTCTTGAACTGTGTGGACCGATCCTTCTTGATAATCTTCAATCCGGACCATGTTGACGAAGTTGCGTAGACCGTAGGGCTGGGCCTGGTGGTTCTCCATCGAGGCTTCGTACTCGGAGAGCCAGAGACCCATCGCGGGGGCTGGCCGACAATGAACGAAGTGCCCTTCAGGAGTAGATGTGACCATGAGATCCGTACCGAGTCATGCAGGATGACTGGCCCGAGCTGGTCGGGTAGATCTGTTGTGGGTAGTGGTTACCTGCTCATTAGGTTGATTTTGAATTGAACTTACCAGAGCTAGGGTTTTAGCAAGTTTGGTGCTGACCCGATCGATGGAGTCGAGCAGGTCGGTGTTGTCGATCTGCCTCCCTTTGTAGCGAGGAAGCGGACGACGGGTTGTCGACGTGGCTGAAGATAATGCTGGCGTGGCCAGAGCCAGATCCACCGTGGTCGGAGCCGTAGCCGATGCAGGTGAAGCAGTGGTCGACGCTGATTGAATCCGCGCCTCCTACGGGGTCATGGCGATGAAGTCATCAGAGCCAGTGGTCCAGGTGATTTGGCTGATGGTGAACATGAGGCCGTTTGGCGTAGCCATGGAACCGTGGATGATGACCATCTTGTTCGCCTAGAGAGCAGTACGCACACCCCCTACTTGGCGCGCCACTGTCGACGAAATATGGTCGACAGAATACCTAGGGGTATGCCCAAGGTAGTAGATTGTCGGCAGACAGATGCGCAAGCTACAAACAAGATGGTGACGCAAGACAGACATGAGGTTTTATCCAGGTTTAGCCGTCGTGAAGGCGTAATACCTATGTCATGCGTCTGATTATATTGCTGTATGTCAATGAGAGATGTTTTTAGAGGGGTTGTAACATCCCTGGTGTTAGTCTTGCCTGATTGCACTTGCATTTCATGATCATGAGCATCGTTCATCCATTCATGAGCATATATCACTTGAAACATGTGAAACATGATTATGAAACAAGAGTATCATTTCAAGTGTTTTTCATCATTTCAGTACCTTTAGTGCTTGGTTATTGTATGACCAATGTGTGGTATAGCTAAATATATTGTTAAACATCTTAGCTATGCTCAGAAAGTCATTAGGAACAATGTTCATGTTGATCATTTTGCCCAATTAATATTTTAAATCATGGTTTGACTTGTTTTGACCCTAGGACTTTTTGGTTTGACTGTTCAAAAAGTACCACTTAGAATGTTTGCATGTCGGAGCAACCTAAAACAAAGTTGTAGCAAATTACATAAGGAACAAAAGTTATTTTGTGACCAAGTCATGAAAATGAGCACAACATGTTCAATTTGGGCCCACAAGTCGGATTTGTGGTGCTGACTCAACACTTAGAATTTTCTAAGTTTGGATGTTGCATTTCAGTTCTTTTACCATTGTTTGGAGCCTTGTATCTCCCTAACCTGACCAAATCAGTTCGAGTGCTAATTAGAAATGTTGTAGATCTCACTTCAATCTCCAACTTTGTTAACTTAACCTAGAGCTGGATCGTCACCATTTAAGAGTTTTTGCTCGTTGAAAACTTGCTGTCAGACGTTGGGGACTTGACTGAATCGCGCTACAGGGTTTCGGGTTCAGACCGTCGTGGCCGATCGCCGTCTGGCTGAGCGCGCCAAGTGGAAGCCATACGCCGGCGCTGCCCCCACCGGTCAGGCCATTGCCGCCACGAAGACGCCACGCGCCCGAGGGATCGCTTATTTGTCTCGCCCGCGTCCCCTCGCTTCACCAGTTCGCTCAGAGCCGAGCTCGCGCCTCCGCCATTGCCGCAGGGTGAGTCACCGCTGCTCAGCTCGCTCGCCTCCGTGTCGTTGCCGCCTCCAGTGAGCCACGAGCCCCGCTTTGCTTAGCCGCACCTGCTGCGCCAGTTTCTACGTCAATCGAGCCCCGGTGAGGACCCCTTTTGCTGATTCTGCGAGCTCCGCCATGACTGACGCCTCACCGGAGTGCGTGCTCACCGTGGCCAAGCACCACCGGAGCCTGCTCACTCCTTTCTCTCCCTTCCATCAGTTTCTCTGCGTCACCTTGTTGCTCACGCCAAGCTCAGATCGGGCCGCTAGGGCCGGAGTTGGCCGGCGTACCTCGCGCAGCGCCGCAGCGACCGCCATTGCCGCCGGCGACCTCATCCGCTATGGCTAGGGGGTCCGTTTTGTACTTCTATCGGTGCGGGGTAGTGTGCTGTGCATGTTGGTGCCACTCCCTTCGCCGGACTGCTCGCCGTCGTCGAGCGGTGGCCGGTCAACCGGTCTCCCCTGCCTCCGGTCGGCTGACCAGTGGGGCCGGTTGACCCACTGGGTACCGCCTGTCTGTCTCTCTGGCGCGGGTTGTGGGTGGATAACCGGGTGCATCTAGCAGTTTTGAGCATAAAGTTTAAAAGGGTTTCAAAAATGATTTTTTCATAATTCTATTTAAATGCTTTAGAAAATGGTTGTGTACTCCTTTTAGCTCCAAATTGGTTGGAACAAATTTTCCTAGGTTCCTTATCATCAGATCTACTTGGGAAAATTATTGCATGTCATTTTTGGGATACTTTTCTGTAGAACTTTATTTAATCATGAATATTGCTGATAACTTGAAAAATATGTAGAAAAATCTATAGGCTTCAGAAAAATATGATTCCAAGTTTGTTAATCTTCTTGTGTCATGTACTTCTTAGGAAAAATATATTTCATGCATGTGCTGTGGGAAAATTTTGAGGTGTAGTTCAAGTCCCTTTAATGGCTGACTTTTGTTATTTTTGCTAAAGAGCCAAAGTTGCATAAAACATGCATCTGATAATTTTTGTACAATGATTATATGCTATAAAGAACATAGGAAAAATACTCAATCTATTGTTTGACACTTTTCATAGTACAAAGTAATTTCATGCTCATTTTTATGCTATAGCTTGTCATTTTTGTGTAGGATAGTTTACTTATCCAAATGCCATGGAATTTTTATGGTAGTCTGTTTAGGGTAGTATTATGCTACTGTAATTTTCTCATATTTTTAGGAGCATCAGAAATATATGTTGCTATTCAAACCTATTATTAATTAGGGTTTAAGCAAGTGTTGCCTTAAGTGTGATTAAGAAATCAGTAAAGCTTTGGTGTATCTTTGAAGCATTTCATAAGATATGTTAACTTAACATATTAGTAGTAGAAGAGAATGCAGTAGATGACATGTGCTTGTAGTATAGTTTCTTGGATGATGTTGACTACCTTGCATTTAAACATATCCATTGCATTCATCTCCTTCGATGCACCGTTTGCATAATCACTTACGCGCATTGCATCATACAGGATCGCAAACCGAGAACCCAGTCGTCATACCCGAGGAGCCCGAGGAGCAGCTCGAGGTGCAGCAGCAGGAAGTGCCAGAAGCCGACGAGGAGGACGTTGAGGAACTTCCAGAGTGCCCCGATCACCGTTCGAGCTCCTTCGAGAGAGGCAAGCCCCGGAGCATTTTTCTCCCGGTTTGTGATTATTTAATTAAATGCTTTACTTTAATTGATGCATTACGTTCAGGAGTTGTTTGCAACCGTTGCTGCATTATACCTTGCTTACCTTTGTTATACTATATCCTTGTTACCCTGGTATCCGCAGTCGAGTCAATGCTTAGCTGGCTTAGACCAGTAGAAGTCAGGTGATTTCCTGTCACCTGCGAGCTATAGGTGGTTACCTGGATCTGCTTGGATGACTATGAAGTCATGGTATAACTAAGTGTTAAATGAAGTTGAGACCGGACGGAGACTTGCAGGGTTTTGAACTGTAGTGTTTTCCGTCTGTGTCGATTAAGGACCGGCCGTTGTTGGGCCTCGAGTCATGTTGAACGCATGCCTTACATTTAGCTGGCCGGATAAAGTACCTTCCGACCGCGAAGCTGGGAGATTTTTCGGGCCGAGTAGATTGCCCGCAACGCACTGTGCCGGAGCAGGTGTGGTAGGACACGGGGGCGGGATGATAAGGCCAAAGTGCAGTTGGTCGGCCCCCAGGTACATGTGGTTCCTGGCAAACTCGAGATACCTGGAAAGTTGACTCGGTGATCAATATCTCACTTTAGCGGGTGAGTGAGATTTGTGTAAGGAACAAATCACCAGCTGGTTAGGAATCGATTCGAATCGCCATCGCTCCTGGATAGTGAGCACTTGACTTGAGTTACTTCATCGTAGTAAATGTTATGGAACACTTGGACAGTTATAATGAATATGACAGTATGGAAGTTGTTTAATGATCATTGGTTATCATTATCTGCTTAATCACATGTTTACTTTAGTATAGGTGCAAATCTAGTTGGCAGGTTAATAATAATTAACTTGGCAATAATGCTTTTCGAAAGGTTCTTGAAATGCTAAAAATGCTTCTTTCTGTAAATGAGTCAACTACCCTACTATAAAGCCCTTCATAATCCTTGGTGTCATTTATTTTCGGTTATGTTGGGTAAGTCTAGCTGAGTACCTTCTCGTACTCAGGGTTTTATTCCCACTTGTTGCAGATGGGCAGATGTATTACGGCTACTATATCAACTGCCTGTATCCTGCGATGGGTGATGCTTAGGACCATGGGCATAGTCATTCCTTACGTCTCATCTGATGCTTTTGTTGGAGATGATCATTCGCTGGCACTATATTTAAACTCCGCGTGAGTGTGTGTGTGGTTTGAACAAATGACTTCCGCTACTTTATTCGAACTGGTTTTGTAATAACTATGTTGAAACTCTGATGTATCCGTGATGCAACTTTTTATGTAATATGTGATGGTGACCGCTAAACTTATTACGATCATGGCTGGGACACAAGTTGGTTTGAAATCCTTCGTGATTTCACGGACTACCGGGTTATACGGGCTTAAGTTTGCTAAATCGTCTGCTCTGGCGGATGATTTTCTTACTTAATTTTGTATAATTGGTCGGTTCTGTTATAGGGGTCCCCTGCCCGCCTTATATAGTCTGGGTGGCAGGGTTACAGATCTGGAAACTAATCCTAATCGGTTACAATTGCCATAGGTGGCCTGATAACGATTCCTATTCTAACCGACCAGGATCTTGCTTGATCTCTAAGTCTGTATTGACTCCTTGCGCGGGACTCCGAGCAGATCGGCCGAGCCGCGTGTTGTCTTCTAGTGGATCAGACCCCCTAAACTGGGCCGGCCCAAGCCTAGCCGTAAGGGTATAGGGGTTAATACCCCCACACGCACGGGGCACAGTGTGGTGCACCGAGCGCGCTGGTACAGTTGGTGGCTGATGCGGCCACTATCGTCGTAGATCATCCCCGTGCTCACGTGTGAGCTTGGGGGTCTCCGCATGAGGGCCCGGTGGGGCGTGGGTCTAGAAGGACTCCGTTACCCCTAGCTGTTGTTCCAGGGCATCCGCCACAACGTACTCCCGGGACCGACGATGGCTAGGCGCCACATCGCCGATGCTAGAGTCGTCACTCCCGATGTCGTCATCCATGATGTCAAGGAAACATGTGGGAGCATAGCTCGCCATTCCCACAAATTCAGACATGAGAGGGTGTGGCGCCAGCACCTTTTGGAGCTCCCGGGCATATGCGTCCGCGGAAGACGCGAGGCCGTAGGGTAACTGGCCATATGGCGGCTGCGACGGGGACAACGGTAACCCACTGGGTATTTGGCGGAAGATAGAGCATAGTACATAAATAACAACATGTATATTACTCACGGCGGGGTTTGAGCAGAGAGTTTGCTCGGAATGAAGCGCATATGCCGCGTCGTCGAAGTCGCGCGTCCCAAAGTCGATGGAGGATGTCCCTCCGATGGGTGCCGGGTCATGAGCCTGCTCACGGAGGTGGAGTACGCCGAGTCGGTCAGCGACGAAGTCCAGGCTTCCGAAGAGGAAGGCCTAGGATGGCTCGAAGACGGGTGGAGCCCACACTCCGGCCGGCGAGAGTGCGGGAAATTCCAGCGAGCCGAAGCGAATCGTATCGCCTGAGCCAGCCACGGCGGGGGTGGCGGAAAAATGGGTCATCCGATGACCGAAAAGTGTTGAACGTATAATGTCTTCCCCACGGACGACGCCAACTGTCGGTGCAGAAAATGACCAACTAGTAAATATTTGTAGTTTTGCTGTACGTTGTGATCGGAGGTGGCCTAGCACTCAATGACATAGGATCTATACTGGTTTGGGCAACATGCCCTACGTCCAGTTAGGGTCGGTCGGCGACTTTATTCCTGAGCCCAGGTGCTCGAAGTTTACTGTGGGGTTACAAACGAGAGGAAGAGAGATAGGGTGTATAAGAGGTTCGGTTGGCTCCGACTGGAAGGGTTGCGATCGAAACTTAGTGGTTCTGTGGTTGTGGGGTGTTGATGTCGATCTGAGGAACTCTGGTCTTCTTGAATCCATCCCGGTATGGCAAATCCTGGTGCCCATACTACGATCAATGTCCAGAGACACGTAGGGGGCTTACCGTATGGGAGTTTTTAGCGGCCCCTACAATACCGTAGGGGGAGATGTCGGCGCCTACAATACTATTTGTGTCAGGGTGGCTGTAGAGTACTGTTTCGTGCAGGGTATGGTCCCTGGTACAGTGGTTTTGACTTGTGAGCCTGCCTTGCCTTTCTCCGCACGTCTTCTGGTGCCCTCCGAACGGGGTGCCCCCGGTCGGATGGCTCCAGTCGGCTCTGAGTGCGCTGGTCGGAGAAGAGCGGTGAGCAGGGTTCCCACAAGCCCCGGTCGTGGGGTCGGAGTCGCGGGGTCAGAGTAGGAAGCAGCATTTTGGGCCATGCCTTCTGATTGGAGAGATCGCTTGGAGGCGGCTGGTGCCTGAAGCGAGTGCTCCGGTCGGAGAGGTGGGCCGAAGAAGTTGACGAGCGGGTGCTTGTTCTTTTGGGTAGACCTTGTGGTCAGTGACCGGACTGCCCTTCCGGCCCGTTGTGTTTTTAGGCTCTTGGGCCGGCCTATGAACTACATGTTGTTTTTCCTAGGCCGAGCCCGGGCGTGGAAGCCGGTCCTCGAGGGACCCCGGGTTTATGAACCCGACAACACTACTTAGCCTCCCCAAATATCCTTGCACCATACATCAAATCCAATCACCTAACCAAGAAAACCAAGTGGCCTTAATATAACAAGCTCTTTGTCATTAACCCTTCAAAACAAAGTTAACCACATGTCCTTGTGTTCACCAATCACCAAAACCCAAACTAGGAGCCTTAATGTGTTAAGTAAGTTTAGGCGAATGGACTCGAAACATCATTTGGAACTTGAGAGAACTTGTGCATCCAACTAGAATTCCATAGGCGTAGTTTCATTCAGTTTGTACTCTATGTTTCGGCAATTCCAGGTCGAGGCTAGAACTTTTAGATTGACTCATAAATTTGAACCCAGAGGTTCTAGTCTTGTAGAATCTGTAGTCCATTGCGAGGTATAAACTTCAAGGAGCATCTATTATCCCCCATATAAGTGGCAACTAATCTTGATCTTTCAGTCACTTGGCCACATGTCATTTTGATCCCTTGAATCTTCAACACATGTCCTAACTTCTGCTACCATTAGATCATGTGTTTCGGAACGAACCAATATTACTAGAATTGCAAGGGACAAAAGAGATCATGTGTTTCTAGAATGAACCAATATTACTAGAACTGCAAGGGATGAGAGAGATTGAGAAAGCATGAGATGGAGAGAAACAATCGCGGACGGGCCAGTGGCCAGTGGGGGTTCCCCACGCACACCTTGGCCTCCTGGAAAGCCACACCAAGGTGGCACTTTTCAAAACAAAAATGGAGAGGAATAATCTTTTTTTGAGCAAAACTAGGTAAGAGAACTAGGACATGCTGACTATGTGTGTGATGAGAAGAGGATGGTATGGCTATGCTCTTGTGGTCTATGCACATTTCCATTATCTTCTAGTACAACATTTATATTTCTATATTTTGTAGCTAAAGTGACATAGGTCCTCGAGGCCCTATGTAGTTTGGACCGTCACTATAACACAATGTTTCCAAGACGGTATGTCCTGCTCTTAACCTAAGTACTTTTAGGCTATGCTTGTAGGAGTTTCTGTCAGTTTTTGCTTCTTCTAAAAGCTTGAAAAGCTAGAAGGTCCCCCAAATAGAGGATGCTTGGCCGTCGTTGGTCTCTTACCTAGCGAATTCTTCAGTCTCTGCGGATGCTTTACCGTCGAGATCGCGTTCCTATGTCAGATGCTTTGCTGTCGTTGTCATTTGGGGCTCTCCTCCGGCGGATACTTCACCGCCGATGTTTGTGGATGCTCGTGTTGTCTCTTTTGGGTGGATGCTTTGTCGCCATGGTTTTAGTTTCTCTATAGACAACTATTATGTCGATTTCTTTTATTTTCATAGGCTCAGCATGTTTATTGGGTATTGTGGTTGAGGATCTCCTCCCCCTGTTTTTTTATAATCCCTCCCCCTTGCTTTTTCTTGGATTGTCTACCACTGATGGTTTGTAACCCCTGCTACAAGAGCCCTCTCGCAGTTATGTGGTGTAATTTTATTCTTCTTAATGAAACACACGCTAATGCATCGTCAAGGCATGTTTGTGAAAAAAATAGAATTTGAAATTTAAAATATAAGACCTTGATACATATATTTGGGTCACCTGAAACTCATTTTCAAATAGAAAAAAAAGCAAATCATCGACTATGAAGTTATAGATCTCGTTGATCTCTCCAAGTTTGAATAAAGCTCATCTTCATCTGGCTTAATTTAAAAATATGAAGTTTTTGGTGTTACACCTATTTCTATAGGTACGGACATATATTACCAATGAGTGACTGAAAATTGATTTCTAATTGCGATTGGTGCTTCCGACAACCTAAAAAAATATCTATATAAACAGGCAGGTTGGTGTTACATCTGAAAATAGACGTCATGTTCGCTTGGCTTATAAGTCGTACTTTTTCAGCCAACGAACATTATTTTTCTCTCGTAACAAATCAGCCAACAGTACTTTCAGCCATAGCTTATCAGCTAAGTGAACAGAACTTAATTTTCAGGGACAGATGCGTCTGCGAAATTATTTCTAATGTTTTTTATCTGAACGCGGTTAAAAAGATAGGGCACCTCTAATTAAGAACCGTTTCAGCCTCACAGTTTTAAGATCGGCAAAAGAGTACTGTACATAAATAACGATACACATCGAATAATCTACGGCACACCGTATATAACAATGCACCTTTATTTATTGACGTAAGTGCGCACCGTATATAACAATGATCCATAGGTAAACCGGCCTGGACAGCTCCAAGTGAACATAGCTCCATAGGTAAACCGGCCTGGACCGCTGGGGCCGTTCGCTGGTCTGGAAGTTCCAGACCAGCCGGCTGCTCCCCTCATATTTTACTGTTCACCAAATCAGTTGAACAGTGTTTCTCTCTCACACAATCAGTCAATTTCAGCCAAATTTTAGACCAGCGAACCGGACCAGCACTAGTACAAACATGTAAACATCGTCTTGCATCTCCGTAAAAAACGCCCGATATACATACATACGCCAGGTAGACGTAAGACGTTCGTGTATTATTGAGCAACCCGGTGTAGGGCGTCTGCAATTCTGCATCTGCATGTCCTCATCAGACCTCTCGAAGACCTGAAGACCGAAGGCTGGCACACGCCCAACCCGTCTGACCCTTGTTCTGAAACAATATGGATGAACCTGGAGGAATTTATAAGAGAAAAATATTATTCCGGATGAAAAAAAAGAAACGAATCAAGTCGAGTTTAAGCCCACGTGAACGGGGCCATTAAGCGGATCCTGCGACGGAGGGTGGATACACCGCTCTGCCGGGCTGGTGATTAGCAAGAGACCCGTGCCAAGTGAGCAGCTGCGCAGAGCAAGGTTAGTATGATCGTATCAGTAAGACCCATGAATCATAAATCTTGAAGATGAACACGCGATGCAGCTTAATTAATTACGCGAGGCAGAAAAGGTGCCAAGCCAAGCTGTGTAGTTTTGCTGCTGTTACCTTGGCATTGGATCCATCGGGGACTACGCGTCCCTCGCTCTTGAGCCTCAGGTACTCCGCGCGAGAGAACTTGGTGAACCCCCTGAAACACACATGCATCAAAGGCTGAGATCGAGCATATATAAAGCAAAATGACCACTGACGGCAACAATTAAAGCACCTATACGTACCACTTGCCGCTGGTGATGATCCCCTGGCGGCCGGGGAACTTGAACTTGGCCCTGCGCAGCGCCTCGTGCGCCTGCGGGCGCGTGCGCGTCCCGGCAGGCGGCAGCGCACGGAGAGCAGCACCTGGCCGATGCGGACGCGGGCGCACGTCCCCGTGGGCTTGCCGAAGGCGCCGCGCATGCCGGTCTGCAGGCGGTCGGCGCCCGCGCAGGAGAGCATCTTGTTGATGCGGAGGACGTGGAACGGGTGCGCGCGCACGCGGAGGTGGAACGCGTCCTTGCCCGCGTGCTTCGCCATGTACTTGTTGCACGCGACCCGGGCCGCCTCCAGGGCCGCGCTCGACACGTTCTCCTTCTCCCAGCTCACCGGGTGCACGCACAGCGGGAACAGTAGCGCGACTTGGGGTACGGCTTGTTCTGTTGGAACGTGATCGGTTAAGTGTTAAGTTTTGGTCCACACACTCGTCATTCATTTCCAACTAAATAAGAATTGTCGTGATCGACAGTAACTCTTAGAATTCTAAAGGTTTAGCTATCTGGCCCACAGCATAACTATAAATAAGAGGAGGCGTCCCTAACGTTTCAATCCCATCTATCCATGTGACTATTCACATAACCGGTCAATTAGGCATTTGAGGGCTTAGAAAGGCCATCACCCACGTCTATCCTATTTAGGTCCATCTCGGTCCAGAAGGTTGCCGCTACCTGGCTCCTCACGTTCTTCACCGGCGGTGAACTCAAATCAACTGCTACATCTATGACCTCCATCGCATCTCCAACGATACAGATGGCGTCCATAGGCTCTGGTTAGTCACTAATACATTCTGCATAAGTTTGAGTTAGTGATCATGTTTAGGCTAAGTTAAGATCCTGTCAATCTAAATTTCATTTCAACAATTGGTATTAGAGCCTGCTTAGTCCTAACATGATACTAGGCCAAAGTCAGTTTTGTTTATGCCTCTGTTAAGATCAGTTCAGTTTTAATCTACTGTGTTTTTAAGTTGGATGTTAGCACATGATCAGATCGGCTAAATAAGTTTAGATGACACTAGCAGTTGAAACAGATACGTTTTAGATTGATTCGTCAGGTTCAAAGTATAATTAGTTCTAAGATTAGATCTGTTATCATGATCGTTTCTGCATGCCTGAGTTAATTTCCCATATGTTAAAGTCTAAGATGCATATTTCAGTTTTATTTTCGTGCCTAAGGAGTATTTTTTTATGCGTGATTAGGTGTAATAAAGCCTAAGGCAGATCGGTTATATATGCATGGCTAAGATTGATGTACGATCTGTTACCATAAAACATAAGCAATTAGTTTTTCTCTTCGAGCATCTTAAGTTGAAATTAAGATGAAATTATATGCATCACGACATTTCAATCAATCTAAGCTTAAGTCTAATAATTCATGTCTAAGTTCGGCAATTAGAGACCAGTATTTTTTATGTTGGCCTAAGTTATTAGCCTCTGATTAAATGCCATTTTGTGCGATTGATTTCAAAGTACACAAAATTAATCTGAGTTAAGCATTTAGAAGAAGGGGAGTGAATCAAATTAATCAAACTCCCCAAACCATAAGCATCAACGATGGATATGGCACCTGTGCGGCTCGTACTCGGTTTCTAGGCCGGGTCGCCGCTGCCGGCTATGCGTGGCTCGTATCCATGCTCTTGCCTGGGTCGTCGTTGCAGCCGCTGGCTGTGCCGCAGGCATAAGGGTGCGCACACGCACGTCGATTAGTTCGGGCCGCCGTACGTGCCCTACGGTTTGACCCCACCGCGTGCTAATGAGGATAGGCACCGCCGATGCCACCCCTACGCAGCTGGCCGAAGGCGCGACCACCGCCGCGTGCCCGAGCGCCATCTTGACGGCGTGCAGCCACGCGGGCCTTAGGCGTCGCTGCTGCTGGGCTGAGCATGTGGCCGCCTGCGTTGTCCTCCACTCCACCGCATAAGGGCACCAGGCAGCCGGGCTCGACGGAGCCGCGCGTGGCTCTGCCGCACGCGCGCACCGGTGAGCCGAGCGCCGCGGTGCCGCGCGGTTCGCGCTCCTCTCTATCTGCTGTGTGCGGCGCTGTGCTGTGAGAAGCAGGGGAGGAGTGAGAGAGTGAGGGCCACTGGGTTTTAGTCCAATATTTTATATGAGCTCAGGACGAATCGTAGCCATCAGATTAAGATCGACGTTTGAGATCGCTTGACATTAGGGTTTTTCCTTTTTGGGCTGTTATTGGGTTTTTAAGTGAAGAACCGCATGGGCTGGCTCGGCCATGAGCAGGCCGTGGCCTGGCGCTGTGCTTTTGGACTGCTCCGTGCTGAGTTGGTTAAAGGCTGAATTGAGTTTTATGTTTTCGATAATCTAGTTCAGTGTATTAGTAATTTACTTCTTAAATTGAGTTTCCAATTGTTGCTCAGAGGCGTGCAGCACGATAAGTTGGGCCAACTGTGCATTGTTTCTGCCGCAAGAGTTAGCCCATGAGTGAATTATAATAATTTTTTTAAGTGGGCTATATTCTGATCCAAATTATTGTTTATTATTATTATTCAGATTAAAGTTTTGCTTTACCTTTTGCATCAGTAAATTAATTAGTGCTTTATTGCAAATAAGTTTACGGCCCACATAATGTTGCATATTCCCATTTCATATGAAGTTTAAGTTGTTTTTTTATGATCTTTAAGTAAATATAAGTATGTTTTGGGAATATGTTGCTAAGAATATTTGAGTTTAAGACTTTTTTTAGTGCTTTTTACTTAGTTAATTTTTATGCACCATTTAAATAAGTTCTAAGTTGGAGTTTTTAGTTTTAGTTCCAGTATTAATTCTATGTTTTCTTGAGCATTAGTATGTTTTTATATTGATGCTCTAAGATTAAGCTTTGCAATATTTTACATTCAATTATAAGTATTTATATTTATATATACATTATATCCACCATTGTATAATAAGATGGTCTCTAGTTGAATAGAACCAACGAGAAGTTTAACCGGAGATTACTCATAGTTAATTTCAGACCAACGTTGACTTTAATTATAAGTTATTTAAGACGAATTTTGGTTTGTTTTCTGCCCAACGATGATGCAAATTAAAGTTCTTAAGCATGCTGTTAATACTGACCAACGATATTTTAACTTCATGCTTTAAGTACATCTTATATACAGCTTACTAATTGAGACATTATTTTGCTTCAAATTTTTCAGTAAATTATGCAGACTATATAAGTAAAATAAAACCCCTAAGTTGCACCAATTTTCCTACTTGGAATAATCAGGTGCATGCCATTCTCAAGGAGCTGGACCTCGATTATGTGCTTCATGAGGAAAAACCACGTGCTACTTCTCCTATTTGTGTGTACTGTGCTGAGAGGATGAAGGAGCACATCCCAAAATTAGAAAAATGGCAGAAATCCGATAGGATTGCCAAAATAATTATACAATGGTCGCTCTCAGTTAACATGATCCCGATGTTCCTTTCTAATAAAAATAACAGGAAATTAAGTGCTAAGGAGCTTCACAACTCCATAAGAGCACACTTTAGAAAGATTTTTCTTTTTGATAAGTTACTTAATTCCCGTTATGATGGGATAAGTGGTCTGGGTAACCACGTTAAGAGCTTATTTGATATGGCTTATGAGTTAAAGGCACTTGGATTAGATGTGGCTAATGAGTTTATGGTAAATTGCCTTATGAATTCTATACCAGAAAATCATAACAAACATGCTCAAAATGATAAGTTTTCAATAGTCTGCAAATTTTGCAAGTTACCAAATTGATGATAAGTATAAGAATGGCTTCGAAAGACAGGTAATTTAAGTTATCTCATAAATTTTACTTAAGATATTTTCTCAACACATGGTGGATTAACTAAGGTGCAATAATGCATATCTTAACTTCTCCTCAGGTCTTACCAAAACAGGGGAGCAAGGGGAGCAAAGTCTAAGAAGCCATTGATGGAATAAAGATAAAGTCCAGCCTTGGAGCTTCCCATTAGATTAGTTTTAAATTTAGTTCTTAATGATGCTTATGTCATCTTAGTATGAGATACTTTGTATTTTTAAACGAATATTCTTGAGTTTGGAGTTTACGAATCCATCAAATTTATTCCATTATAATTTATCTTATTAATTGGCAAATATATTTATTTCCTGTAGTATGAGTTTTTTATGTCAGTTTTATCTTTAAGTTAATCATTAATCAAGATGATGAGACCTTGTCGAAATTGTGTCACTATTGTTTAAGCCACATTTCGAAGGAGAGAATGGACTGTCTCAGAGATACTCTATTCAAATAAGATTATAAAGCATCGAACTTGAGAAATAAAAAAAACATACTAATTTTGTCCTTTAGCCCAATATGAGTCTCTAATTAAAGTATGACTTGCTTTCACTATTTCTGGCCAATGCTGATTAGTGTTTGCATGTCCATCAAGTTTTTTGTTCTAGTTTATTCTGACCAACGCTGATTAGACTAGTTCATAGAGCTTGTTTTTTGAGACTTATATGCCTTATATTTGTCATTCTGGCCAACGCTGATTGATGAATATTTTACCATAAAATTTTTATTGGGCAAAACCTCAACAAGACATAAGTACAGTCTAGCTAAGGATAAGAATTGAGATTCTAAGTAAATGAGCTGTCAACATGGCACCCTGATTATGTTTCTGGAGAACACAGAAATCAGTGGGAGCAAAGTCTAAGGGATTGTGTTTCTACTGGTATAACTATTTCACTAAGTTAAGATTTGATGAACGTGTTCCTAAAGAATGCAAAAATCAGTGGGAGCTAGCGGGAGTTCACAAAGGTGGAAGATTAAATCTTGAAGAGATACGGGCTTAGTTTTTTTTGTATCGATGGCTCAAGAAGACATAAATATCTCAGTTTGTGCCAGAATGCATTAGTATACCTCCATTTAAATTACTACAATTTCTATTGTGGATTTTTAAGAGTCTATTAGTAAGCCACAACAAATATATGTAGCAACCATTAGTTGATAAGTAGGCACATAAGTAAACCTCTATTGTTATTAATCTGCTTGTGATTCATGATAAATCTATAAGATGATTACATCATAAGATGAATTTTGTTATTCTAAACTAAGCAATTTTATGAGCTTAGGTCCATAAATATATATAAAATATGGGTGTTAATAAGTTTTCTGATGAAGTCAAACCAGTAGGCTATAAAAGGGTCTAATTCTATGCATGACTTTAAAGGAAGTTTTAAAAGATTTAAACTAAGAACATAGCCCACTATGGTTTAGAATTTCATTAAGTGGACAATGTTTATAAGAAAAGGTGAAAAAGTTTATTGTCCTAATACTCTACATGGGTGAAGTTGAGTTACGTGACAATAGGAATGTCACATAAGAGTTTTCTACTCACATAATATTTTCAATATGATATATTTTGGTGAAGCATCTGAGTTATTGGCTATTGAAATACACCAATACATGACCAATTGAGGACTAGAACTATCACAAAAGGCATATCAAATGAATGCTTAAGTGATAGAGTTTGAATAATTAATGCCACACTTGTCTATTTGCACAGTGCAGTTGCACAACGCAGTAAGATTAATTATCTTAAATAATTCTAAGAATAAGTTAGTAACAGTTGAAGAGGAAGACGTTCCATATGCTTTGGATATCATTAACTTTAAGGATGCTCAAGTCAATACTAGTCTAGACTTAGTATCGGGATACTTAGCAAAAATATTAGTTTATTAATCTAGAATAGGTTCACTGAAAGGTGCTAAATAATTTTAAGTTATTGACAAGACACCAAAAGAATCATCATGCCACTTATAAGAATTAAGAATTAGTCGATTGCCAATTCTCTTGAGTATGTATAAGAAAGTGCACAATTAAATTATACCTACTCTCGTAGAAAAAGGACAATTTTATTGAAAGCTTCAAATACAATTAGTTTTTAAGATGAGCTAAATTAGTGGCATGAATACGACAGGCCCTGTGGCTTAAGAGATATTATTCCAATATTGAGTATTGACATACTGTTATAGGCCTACAGTTGAGTTATAGTATTATTTCGAGTAACATCATATCAAATGCTGATGCCAAACGTATTGATTAAATAATATGTTGTGAAAGAAAAAACCCAGGATCAAATTATTAACATTGATTAAATAATATGTTGTGAAACAAAAAGCCCAGAATCAAATTATTAAGCCTGAAAAAAAGAACTAAGCTGATGCTAGCATATTTGATTATTTTAGGCTTAATACTTATCCCATTTATGAGCGCGCAAATCAATTTGGGTTTTAGTGCAGAGTCTCTAACTTGATTGCTGGTAATAGGGCCATATACTCCCAATAAGAAATAAGCGTTCTAACACAGTATTGCAGTGAGCTATGGGTAATGGGGTCCCAGTGACGATTAAGTGCTGTTGACGACGCATTGGTCTGGTCTTGTTGTAGTACTGAGTGTGAATATAAGTGTAAAGTGAACATTAGTTGTATAATTGCATTAGTCGTTCGATCAAGTGGGAGAATGTTGGAATATGATGTTTGGCTAATCACGAACTTCATTATGAGATTAATTAAGCGTTAAGCTTTTGATCCACCCACTCGTCGTTCATTTCCAACTAAATAAGAACTGCTGTGATCGGCGGCAACCCTTAGAATTCTAAACTTCGTCCCCCTGGCCCACAGCGCAACTATAAATAAGAGCAGGCGCCTCTAGCGTCTCCATCCCATCCATCCCTATGACTATTCACATAACCGGTTAATTAGACGCAGGAGGGTTTAGGAAGGCCGTCACCCACGTCTATCCTGTTCAGATCCTCTCGGTCCAGAAGGCAGCCGCTACCCGGTTCCTCACGTTCTTCAGACAGAGGACGTTCAAATCCTCAGGCGGGTGAACTCAAATTATCTTCTACATCTACGATCCCCATCGCATCTCCAACAATACAGATGGCGTCCATAGGCTCTGGTTAGTCACTAAGATATATTTCGCATAAGTTTGAGTCAGTGATCCTATTTAGGCTAAGTTAAGATTCTGACGGTCTAAGTTTCATTTTCCACGTGTTCTTGATCTGACGGTAGCACCGAGCAGGCCCTATGCACGCAGCGCACAATCCATCGTTAGTACAAAAACAACCTACTGCATGCACGATCGATCATTTCCAGGTCTAGAGAGGAAAAATGGACGACGAAAAGTGGTTGAAGGAATTGGGTGCTTACTCCTGCCCATGGCGGAAAGTTGGACGTGACAAGTGGTGAGCTGGTGGGTTCGAGAGCCTTGTGCTGTGTGTGAGGTTCCGTTCCGGAGCGTGCGGGAGAAGGCGAGGCAGGTGGTGGATATATAAGAGAGATAGAGGAAGACCGGCTGGCCGCGGCGGCGGGGAGGCCAAGTGCGGGGAGGTTCTGGTTCGCCGGGAACGCGTGGCGCCGGGCGGCCAATCGGCGGGGCTTGCGTTTGGGCTGGCTGGGGTTCGTTCGTATCGTAGGCCGTGACGCTGACGCCTCGGAGGCTTGCTTTGTCGTTGTGGGCTGGGGACCGTGGAGACGCGTTGGGCCGTCGTTATGGGTTTGGTTTTGACTACACCATGGGGCCGGGCCGAATGTTTGGTGGGCAAGCGAGGCGGCGGCGGCCCGTGATCGCCACGCCACGGGTGAGTGGGTGACGCCGGTGGCCACTGCTGATCTGATTGTCTCAACTGTTCCCGTGGCCGTGCGCCGTGCCTGCCGCCCTGCCGGCGGGACCTGCTTGCGCCTGCGGCAAGCGGTTAGACGAATTTGCTTACTGCATCGTCAGGGAGCAAGCCCCGCTGCATTTCTAGCTCTTTGCTATGCGAAAGGATTGTTCTGTTGTGGTACTTGTTTTGTTACAAAAACATTCTGGTATTGAAGCAGAAGAAAGACTGTTCTTCTTGTCTAGTATATTCTTTACGGCCTGTGCTTATTCTGCATTGGCCATTCGTTTACAGATCGCTCTGACACTTTCCCTACATAGGAGTAATCTGTATGCTCGTCCTTTCTTTTTTGAGGACATCAATCAGGCACCGTTCCCCGTCCATGGTACTGTATGACTGAGCAGTTTGCTTCAGGGGACAAAGTACATGGGGTTGGGTATCTTGAACACGCGGTCGCCGACGCTGTCGCCCTGCAGGTCGCTCCACTGGTCCCCGACGTTGCCGCGGATCCTGTAGCCTTCGTCCACGAGCTGCCTCCTCATCGCCGACTTGAAGATCGACGAGCTCTGCCCTCGGTACTCCGGAGTCCTGCAAGCAGACATGACACTTCAGAACGCAGTTTCACAATCTGGATGACGACGTTCCTGGTGGCAATTTGGAGGTAGATAGAGATCGTGACTGGCTGCTCGTGAAAGGAGGACCGTCCAGTGGCCTTTTCCTATTGTCAGTGAATCTTCTGAATGTTCAACTAGCCGTCCACGTCACCGACGCACTGCGTGTTTTACGCTCGGCTAGTACTAAGATAGAACCAAGTGGAAGAAGTTGTCTGCACTGCACCTCATGATGAGCCTCTCGTACCCGGAGAAGCCTTCTGCTTCCAAATTGGCTGCCGTGCACGAGCCCAGGGTCTCCTCGTCCCTCCCGCAGAGAATGAAGACCTTGAAGCCCTTGTCCAGCAGCGTCGTGAACAGCCCAAGCACCGGATGTATCCCCGGGCAGGCCTCCCTGCTCGCCCAAGCCTTGAACGCCAACGGGTCGTACGCCCTGGAAGAGAAGAGACGCCCAGAGCGAGCCGCAGGTCAGATGCTAAACAGAGAACGGCATGCAGAGGGGAGCTAGCAGTAGCAGTGGATCGAGAGGTCGAGCCATGCCGACATGCATGCCGTGCGTACCCGAACTGCTTGGCCTCGTAGTAGAGCAGGTTGGAGAGGCAGGTGTCGTCGATGTCGAACACCCAGGCGTCGAGGCCGTCGGCGTCGGCGGTGATCTCGTCGGCGTAGGCGGACGCCTGCTCCATGACGCCGGCCAGGTCCCACTGGTACTGGCCCCGGGTCATGTACCCGTTGACGTACCCGACGCACTGCGCGGGCACCGCGCGCCACCCGCGGGCGTTGTTGGCCTCCACCATGACGCGCCAGCTCAGGCACCCAGCGTCGTCGGACGCCTGGCCCGGCCACAGGCACTGCCACTGCCTCGCGACGACGACGACGGGGGCGCTGAGGAACAGCTGCGGCAGCAGAGCCAGGAGCATGACCTGCCGCCACGGGGCGAGCGTGCGCGACACCATTGGAGCCATGCCGCTCGTCAGCATGTCAGGTTTCACCGACGTACCGCAGCCACTGCAGCCTGCAGGCATTATTCATATATAAGCTGGCAGTGAGAGATAGGTTGGATATCAAACGAATTCAGCTCAAACGTGGCCGTTCATGCTTGGCAACGTTTTTCTCTGATGACAGAGTAAAACACGTTCGCGAACAGACTGTAAGATTCATTTCATTTCATGTCACCATCACAATCCGTTGCACGACCAATGCAAAGAAAGATAGTAGAAGCAAAGCCTGAGTCAAAAGAAGGGGGGGAAAGTCCTATCTGAGATAGAGCTACGACTACCTGGATGTGCCTGCCAATGCGGCAGCCAAGAGAAGAGACCAGGCTCAGGCTGGTGTCAAGGTAACACTCAGTGCATGGGTTTTATAGTGAGTTCAGGACGATGGCACGAGTCACCGCCCAATGCGAAAGCAAGCGTCACCGCCCAATGCGAGAGCAAGCTGCTAATGCAAAAACATGATTACGCCATGGAATTAGCGGGAGGCCGGAAGATATTCCCCGAATGCGACCGGATTCAGGATTAGGTTGTTTGTTTCTCTCGGTGATGGAGAGTGAGGCCACGGCCACCTCAGGATGATGCCCCCCATTTGCTGATTTGCACCACCAGCGCCCCGGGTGCGCGCCACGTGGACCCAACCGCGCCGCCGCTGCAGCCTGACGGCGACGTTGCGATCGTGGGATGGCTACCTTGGCTACCGGCGGCTCCTTTTCCGCCCATAGAGTAATAGGCAACTATGGCCTGTGCGGCTGTGCCTCCGATCAACAGTCGCATGCAGCGGGGCAAAACGTTTTGGTAGTGGCCGCCTCCTTGTCCACGACAAAAAAAAAAAAAAAAAAAAAAAAAAAAAAAAAAAAAAAAAAAAAAAAACGCGTCTGATCCTGAATTCACATAGTGGATTGAAGCTCCATCAACTGTAAAAAAAAAGAAGGCGTCCTTATCCTCTTGTCAGCTTACGAGGAGCCCGTCGCCTCCCACCCGTCGTCCTCTTCCCTGCGCTTCTCCTCCCTCCACCGCCTCCCCTCCCCCATCCCTCCTCGCTGTGGCACGCCAGACGGGCCTGGCCGCGACCTCCTCCCCGCGATGTGTGCTGGCAGGAGCCAGCGCCCACGCCGCCGCCCCGTCTTCGTAGCACCGCCCCTCTCCATCGCCAGCGCCGCCTCTTCCGATCGCCGGCTCCGTTGCTCCGCCTTCTCCATAGTGTCAGCCTCATCTACAGCCTCCTCAATTCGTGATTTCTTTGTTGTCTAACTTTTGTTTTGTCTTTACCGGATTCGTTGCCTTGCCTCTGCTAGCGCTAGGGTTTTAGGCGGTGGCATACAGGGCCCCTCGTCGGTGGTGCACAGGACCTGGGCCGCCGGCGCCACTAGCCAGCAGGAGCTGATGCCCGGCATGCTCTGCTTTCGCTGCGAAGCCGCCGCTGGCGCCGTTTGCCAGGAGGGCCACCGGTGCGTGCTGAAAGGTCCTAATATGGCTAGAGGGGGGGGGGGTGAATAGCCTATTTAAAAATCTACAAATCAACTAGAGCAATTTGATTAGTATGACAAATAGCGTAATGCAAACTTGCTCTAGCTCTACAAGGGTTGCAAGCCACCTATCCAACAATTCTAGTTGCAATGATTACTTAGGCACACAACTTCCAATGTAATTACTCACTAAGAGCTCTCAATCTTGCTACTCTAAAGAGCCCAACTAGATGAATGTAAATAATAAAGCAAGCTCTCAATTCTAATTACACTAAAGAGCTTGTATCAACTAGTTTGCAAGAATGTAAATAAGTGAGTAGGGTGATTATACCGACGTGTAGGGGATGAACCAATCACAAGATGAAGATAAAGTCAATCACCGAGAGAATGGAAATGACAAGAGACAACCGATTTTTCTCTAGAGGTTCACGTGCTTGCCAACACGCTAGTCCCCGTTGTGTCGACCAACACTTGGTGGTTCGGCGGCTAAGAGGTGTTTCACAAACCTCGTCCACATGATAGGACACCGCAAGAACCGACCCACAAGTGAGGTAACTCAATGACACGAGCAATTTACTAGAGTTACCTTTCGGCGCTCCGCCGGGGAAGGTACAACTCCCCTCACAATCACTGAAGGCGGCCACGAACAATCACCAACTCGTGCCGATCCTCCACCGCTGCTCCAACCGTCTAAGTGGTGGCAACCACCAAGAGTAACAAGCGAAATCCGCAGCGCAACACGAATACCAAGTGCCTCTGGATGCAATCACTCAAGCAATACACTTGGATTCTCTCCCAATCTCACAAAGATGATGAATCAATGATGGAGATGAGTGGGAGGACTTTGGTTAAGCTCACAAGGTTACTATGTCAATGAAAATGTGCAAGAATTATCCCTTGAGCCGACCATGAGGCTATAAATAGAGTCCCCATCAAATAGAGCCGTTATACCCCTTCACTGGGCAAATTGCGCTCTGACCGGACGCTCCGGTCATACTGACCGGACCCTGGACACAGCGTCCGGTCCATAGATGTAAGCCACGTGTCATTCTGAGTTAAACTTGAGCCACCATATCACAACGGCTATTAACTGACCGGACGCTGAAGCCCCAGCGTCCGGTCGTTTCCAGTAAGCTCCCCGAGGCGTATTTCTTCGACCGGACGCGTCCGGTCCACCTTGACCGGACACAGACCAGCGTCCGGTGCTGAACCCTAGTCATTGTGTCGCCATGTCAGTTTGACTGGACGCATAAACCAACGTCCGGTGCATCTCAGGTCCAGCGTCCGGTGCAATACCTTGTGCAGACCCGTCAGTTTGACCGGACGCACGCTGCCAGGGTCCGGTGCTTTCAGACCCAGCGTCCGGTCAGTTGACCGACGCCAGCGTCTTCGCGATCAACTCGTTTTTACTTCTAACTTCTTCACCCTTGCTCCAATGTGCCAACCACAAGAATTTGCATCCGGCGCAATAGAAAATAGGCATTTCATTTTCCCGAAAGCGCCGAATCCCGCCGAGCTTGCGAGGCGGGAGGGAGAGAGGGACCCAAACCCATCTCAACCCTGCAAACACCACCTCCTTTGTAGATGTGCCAACACCACCAAGTGTATCACCTTGTGCACAAGTGTTAGCATATTTTCACAAACATTTTAAGGGTGTTAGCACTCCACTAGATCCTAAATGCATATGCAATGAGTTAGAGCATCTAGTGGTACTTTGATAACCGCATTCCGATACGAGTTTCACCCCTCTTAATAGTATGGCTATCAATCCTAAATGTGATCACACTCTCTAAGTGTCTTGATCACCAAAACAAAATAGCTCATATGGTTTATACCTTTGCCTTGAGCTTTTTGTTTTTCTCTTTCTTCTTTTCCAAGTTTAAGCATTTGACCATCACCATGCCATCACCATTGTCATGATCTTCGCCATTGCTTCATCACTTGGAGTAGTGCTACCTATCTCATAATCATATTGATAAACTAGGTTAGCACTTAGGGTTTCATCAATTAGCCAAAACCAAACTAGAGCTTTCACGTGCTGGTCGCGGCTGTGCACCCATGCCCCCATGGCAGCGAGCCACCTGGTCATCCCCTCTTCAGTTTCTCCACCTGCACAAAAAGGCCACACAACATGTATGGATGGATCTGTAGCTGTTGTTTCCATCTGCTTTGATTATACATTTTATTCTTGGAGGTAACATATATGGCGTGTTAGGTTTTTATTTTTGTTCGGATTTGGTGTTCTTTGAACAACCTCTACAATTTCTTTGACCTATGTTTGAGATGAGCATGGCATCTTGTATTTGCAGCTAGATGTGAATGACTCTGTAGGAGTTGCATAACGTGTGTTCAATGAAATGTCGATGTATAAGAGTTGCATAACATGTGCTTGATGGAATGCCCATGTGATATGTGGTTTGTACCTTTCGTTTTGCTAAACTGTATTTCATCTGCAAGGGTGTTCTTTGACCGACCTGTACAGTTTCTTTGACCTGTGCTGACATGACCATGCCATCTTGTATCTCAGCTAGGTGTGAATGATTCTATATGAGTTGCATACCATTTGCTTGATGGAATACCGCTATGAGATATGGTTACTACCTATTGTTTTCCTAACCTCTTTTGCTAGCCTCTATTTCACCTACAAATATGCCTGCAGCCCAACTCCAAGGTGTATATAGTTTTAAAAATCTAAACTATAACTACTCGAGCGTTTATTTTGCAGATCATCTTCTACCTGTGCATATGCCGGATGGTTAGTTTTAGGTACCGTTACCAGGCTCTGGAGGATTAGCTATGGGCATTTTTGGAACTGAGGTAAATACTTGGGTTTCCATCTTGTTAGGTTCAGCTCAAATCACTTCTTTTTAGTTTCATGGCCATACACCTACCAGCCTTTTGAATTGTCATCTTAATTTTGCTTGGCATTACTAGAACTCAGGTAAATACTTAGTTTTACATCTTACTAGATTCACCTCAGATCACTTCTTTTGGGTGTCATGTACATAGACCTGTCAACCTTTTGAATTGTCATATCAATTCTGCTTTAGGAAGCCTATAAAATAATTGTTTTCAGACAATTAAATTTCAAGGACTGCTATTATTGGAAGGGGTGTGCCGTAGGTCACCAGAGAATAATTGTTTTCTTATGTTTCTTGTTTTATAAATATAGCCAACGGACAATGCTTAACAGCATCAGCTTTACTCTATAGAAAATGAATTTATATGTTGTGCTGCCCACAACGAAGATTTATTTCTAAAACTATGACTTTGTCATGCTATAATTTAAGGTGTTTTTTAAAACAAATCTCTAATGTTTCAGGTTGCCAAAGGGGCATCTCACATTGTGTTGGCTGATGACAGTTTTAGTACTATAGTTTCGGTACTTGAAGTAAAGATCTATTTACAACAACATCAAAGCTTTCGTATGGTTTGTGCTCTGAGCGTTTGTTTAATTATCGTTGACACTTTGTAGCTACCTGAACATACACGTTCTCATTAGAATATAAATGTCTCCAACTATTCTTTTCTGAGCAATTTTGCAATGTTCGTGATATTTGATTTGATTCTGGTACCTACATTTGCTAATTAGTTTTGCCTATTAGTTGAGATTCTTTTTCAGTTTAACTTCCTGGTCATCAGGTTAACTGCTGACATAAAAAACATGGTGTTGGATCTTATTTACCCCAATCCAATGTCTATTTTGATAGCTACATTCACTAATTAGTTTTGCCTATTATTGGAGATTTACTGTTTAGTTAACCTTCCTGCTCATCAAGTTAGCTGTTGAGCTCAAAACCATGGTGTCGGGTAAGATTGCCTAGATTGAACCACTTTGTCTTCATCCCTCAGTCTAACCCATTTTATGTACACATCGTTCATTCGTGGGATAAGATTGCCTGGATTGAACCACTTTGTCTTCATTCCTCAGTCTAACCCATCTTATCTACACATCGTTCATTTGGATTGCTAATTCTGTTAGGAAGAAAATATGGCAAATCATTCATGAACTTCATGGCTTACATTTCAGGTTTGGGAAATCGCTGCTGCATCCGACAAGAGCAACAACATTGACAATCTTTGCAGGTACAATTGGGTTAGCATCCCTTGATAGCGCAGCTTTTTAAGTGATTGTTTCTGTAGTCTGTATACTTGAGTTGCTTTTCCACTGAATGTGGATGTAGTCTGTAGTCCTAAGCTGTTTTCTATGATACAATTTTTTGTGTGCCTGTTTACTCAGCTTATTTTCCCATTACTTACTCTATGTAGTGTCTTAGTTGAGTTGTTGATTATTGAAATGGTAATGCCTTTGAGTTTGGCACCATAGCGCTTTCAGAAATTCTGAAACTCAAAGGTTAGTTTGAAAAGAAATATTTTGTTGGCAATGGCCCCGTTCGGCTGGCTGAATTTTGACTGAAACTGGCTGAAAAACACTGTTCCGGCTGAATTGTTGTGAGAGAAAAACACTATTCCGGCTGAAAAAAGAAGTCGAACAAGCCGAATATGGGGTAAGCCAAACGGGGCCAATATCTACTGTCTTGGTTATATAAATGCTGCTATTTTTCATGTTACCTGCCCTTCTTGTTGATCTCTTTTATGAAAAGTTACTTACAGTATTGACATAATGGTAATTCAGATTATTGTAGCTTTGTCGTCTCTTCTTACACAATCCAGTTACCTGTGTATAGGCAGTGTATTTTCCACCTCTCAGTTCAATTAATTCTTTGATTTAGTGGCTCACTAATGTATTCATATGTGCAGTTTGTTGACGTTTTTCCGCATATGTCATTTCCTGATTACATTTGCCTTCCTGGTTTCTTACATATTCAATATGTCGATTCTCAACGGCACCAGCATCAACCAGGTATGTGCTCCTCCTTTTTTGCCCATTTGGATCTTCAGGTTACATGCGTCTATATATTAACTTACTCATCTTATCAGCATTCCCTCTGAACATACTAAAATGAATTTATTTAGTCAGCGGTGGTCAAGGAGAAATAAATTCTTTGCCAACAAAATTTCTACATCTGTATATGATAATCGTCCTAATATACTACGCGCGCAAGGGCGCGTGTGATAGACTAGTATACTATATTTCATGTGCCTGGAATATAGCATCTGTTCAGGCAACAGCTAACAACCGTCAGATTTCCATCCACCAATCCAAATCTATTAGCACAAATCACAATAAACAAATTATAATTTTTTTTATGGAAGGACAAGAACAAAACTGTTCAGGCGCCTGAACTATAGGAGATGTGTGAAAAAAAAATCATATGAAACAATTTGATTCCCACGCGGGAAAACACACACACACACACACAGGGTTACAAAATGCTTCGCAGACTTGGGCAGATGGCGATGTTGACTACTTTCAGTTTTGCCTTTCATGAATTCACCTTTTGATTGCGCCAAAACGAAGAAGTCAATGCTGAAATTGCCTTGCTCTGTAGTATATTTTTTATTGAACTGGACCAGTGTGCATGAGTCAACGCCAACCTGATCGATGCTTACATACTAAGCGGCAAGAAAGCCGCCACCTCAAAGAGATTCGGTTATTATTGGACGATGTTAGCACCTGGTAATTGTAACAGGGAAGGCTACAAGTCCGTAGCCACTCACCATTAGTGGTGGACGGAAGGGTAGAAGAGATCTGTGTGTGGGGATGCTCATAAGAAACTTCAGCATGGTCCACCAATCCCAACTAGCGAATGAATCATATTCTTCGGGACACAGGCCAACTGTAATGGAATAACAGAAATGCAGCACCTACCTGCCGATACCATTAGTGGAGTCATATGTCACTGGTTCAAAATGCAGCTAAGGAGCTATGGCACACTACTGGTCTGGTCCTCCCATTATCCATATGCGTGTCGCAGAACATACAGGCATGTTAAAGAACGAACCACGGTAATGACAAGTTTCAAATTTCGAATGCTCTATAACAGTTTGGAAACAACTGAATTACTTTCTAGTTCTGAACATCTGTGACAGTGCTAAAAAATGTTACAAAAGTTGCATGCAGCACCAGTCTTGATGGCCAGAGGCCTGAGAAAACAAGTAATATTCAAACATACAAAATTTGGACCTTGTATGCACGCACGATATGCTATCCCTATGACCCTATGTATGACTACTTGTATCAATATCTTGATCCAAAGATTCTTACAGAGGGGAGGTGGTGTATCCAGCTCCTCACCTTCAAAAGACATGCCTGGTCGAACCGGGTACTAACTCAAAATTTTTACTGAATTCAGTATGTGCTACCCCTGAAACTGAAACCAGTAGTGGGTAGTAGTGCAAACGCCAAGCAGTAGGCTAGTGGCTGGTGAACAAGCCCAATGAGCCATTTCAGTTATTTGACCTGCAATAAGTGTACAGTCCTCAACTCAACCTCATTTACTTTTGCACACACCAATCTAAACATATTCCTTTTAATCATTTTATTTATTTTATTAGGAGAAATCATTGGTAATGTTACCATGCAAGTGCATAGTTCAATTTCAGACAGAAAACCGAGAATATTTCCACAAAATAAAAGGAAAGGTACAGGGAACAAAAAAACAACCTGCTACTTTCGCGCTATACAAGGGCGATTGATTTAAAGCCACCTTCATTAATTTGTGTGGCAATAGAACTGTCACCTGTCTTGATTATCTTGCCATTTTCCTGGAAGTGACCAATAAGAAGAATTATCAGAAACAGCATGAACCCTTCATTCTTCGAAGTTAGAAAGCACCCAAATACTTAAAACAGTGCTCTCAAATTCTGACACTTGGAAAATAAAGGAACTACAAAGACACCAACAAGGTTATTGTGGAGGTCATATGAGTGAACTCATCAATGTTCCCTGTTAAAATTTGTTTAGAGTTTACATCCTTCCTTAGTTCTGTTTTGTACAAGTCTTCTTTTTCCATCTGGTATTAAGGAAGAGAAATACCTACATTTTTCTGAAATAACTGCATTCATTGTGTCATATAATTTATAAGACTCAGTATCAGTGTTAATTGGTCACAAGGCAAGGGGGGTGTAAACAAACATACAAATTTAATGAGATGGCATTGGCAAGGGACGTGCGAAGTATGGAACATCAAACAAAAAAAATAACAGAGGGGGTAGGTTCACAAACATCTGAAGGGTGTCCTTTATAAATACTCAAAATACAAACTGCCTTAAACTTATGCGCATGAATTGAGGCAGTAGATGAAATAACCATGTTGCATCTCAAAAAAAAAGGGCGTACCCAGTGCAGAGAGCTCCCGCTCTGTGCGGGATCTGGGGAAGGGTGTTAGTGGTAAGCCTTACCCTCGCCTGTGCAATGCGAGGAGACCGCGACTCGAACCCGGGACCTTCCGGTCACCGGCAGTAAGACTCTACCGCTTGCACCAAGCCCGCCCTTCAAAGGGAATGCAACACGAAGACTTCACAGGAGGTCACCCATCCTAGTGCTACTCTCGCCCAAGCACGTTTAACTGCGGAGTTCTGATGGGATCCGGTGCTTTAGTGCTGGTATGATCGTCCATGTTGCATCGCAATGAATATCATAACACCTTAAATGCAACTGATTGAGGATTCCCCCTCTACTCCCTGGGAAGAAGAGACATGGGATAAACAACAGTTACTGAGCTCTTCACCACCTTATCCCTAACTAACATTGTAGAAATAGGGACCACAAGTGCATCCTTTTGTATGGAACGGCTCTATAATGATGCACAAATAGATGTAATGGTCAAATAGTTATAAATTTGCAAGAAATACCATAGGAACAAACATACAGGAACAGCCAGATTAAACACACCTAAACAGATAGGTTAACTCTTAAGTGTAAACAAAGTAATATTCATAGTGAAGTGAATGTAATATTCATTGGCATATGGCATATAAACCAAGATGCAAACCACCATAGGATGAGGAAACATGGGATAAACAACTAAAGTGAACCTATATTTATTACACATCTAAACAAACATATTGCGGCTTACCATGATGTGAACATAGCTGGGCTTAATGAGATCCAAAAGACGTTGGTAGTGTGTAATCATCAAAACAGAGTATTGGGGTGTCAAAAGCCCATTCACTGCATTAGCAACATCTTCAAGTGCATCAACATCTAATCCTGAATCTATTTCATCAAGAAGGGCTAAATCTGCTCCAATGACCTAAATTAAAATAAACAAACACCCTGAGTCAGAGATGGAAATATATTGGTGATGTGCACAAATAGACAGACAAGACAAATTCTGAAGCCTAGTAAAAAATGTCTACAAAACTAATAAAGTGTTCTTACGCAAATGCATGGAAACTTTATCAAGCACATGGACACAATATACTTAACAAGCCTCAAAAACAACAAAATATGAGCAAATAAGGGAACAGATAACTGTTTTCAAATATGATCCTCACTGGGAAAAAGAAAGACCTAGTAAATCAAATACAAGCATAACTGAATATAATCATGGTATCGGATGTACAATTCATGTAATACACACAGCCTTAAAAATGCATGGGGAAAAACAAGTTCCAAAGGTCTGCATGGGGAAAAATATATTTCCCTACAATCCTATATAATTAACCTTGAGATGTTTTAAAACATCATGCCTGTAGTAGGATATTTTTTTAAAAAAATGCACTGCTTCGTCTTACTTCACAAATCACAACTTAAATGTAACATTCATTGGCATATAAACCAAGAAGCCATGCAAATTCAGAGTGATATCAAGACAGAAAAAGAACAGTCGTAAATCGTACTGAAAGTTGCAATATCTCATTACGCTTCCTTTCACCGCCGCTAAAACCTTCATTCACATTGCGATCAAGGAACTTTGGGTCCATCTTCAAGGCATCAACTTTGGGCGATACAATTGAGTAAAACTGCAAAAGAAAGCAAAGATGTGTCAGAATCAATGCCACTATAAGTAACTCATAATTAATAAATAATGACAAAGACAGATCAATCTAGAAAATGCTTACAAAATTATATATTGCTAGACATTCGAAAACAAAAACAAGAGGAAGAGAACCATAATGCTACAGTTCAATATGGCAAGGAAAGCTACATTTGTAACACGTAAAGAAATGAACCAAAACAGAACAACTTCTGACTTCACTCATCCCTTTCCTGCCTTTTATATAATACTGATAGTACTGAAGATAAATGTGTTGTAATTATATTAAAACAGTTTAATATTATATTTATCTCTTGTGAGAATTTATAGTATATCTTATAGCACATATAATTGTGAAGTTCACCTCAAGGGGACCCAATGCTGGTAGACCACTCTTTTCTCTGCGAGCATTCACTGCCATGAGCAGAAAATCGAAATTGCTGACTCCAGGAATCTCAATAGGTGCTTGGAAACTCGTAAAAAGGCCTGCTAGAGATCTGTCCTCTGGCACCATGTCCGCCAGGTCCTCACCCTTGAAGAGAATGGTACCGCCAGTTACCTTGTAATGCGGATGGCCAACAAGAACCTGCAAGGCAAAGGTGAAAGCCTCAATTTATGTGCAGGTACCAGAGCAAAGAGCATGGTCACTCTTTTTTACAATTTGTATATAGGCCATTTCCTGATTATAAACTTTGGAAAGGTATACACGACTAGCTTACTGGACCAACAGGATGGAGTACTTGCTATTTTACTACACGTATAAGCCCATCCTGCCTAGTGCAGCAATTTTTTAATGAAGCAAAATTTTACTGCAGTAGGTTAGCCCTAAGGTTGGTGGCTAACATAGAGAAAACTAGAATGAACAAAATTAGATTACAGGAGTAACACTTGGTCAGCAAAATAGTGTCTCCATTACATTTCCAACAGCAGGGCACTAAACATCGAAATAAACACATGCCACAGAAAAATCGTCCTATTTTTCAATCGACTCAATGGTGCATCGAACAGAAGCTCTTACTTTTGTGAGGGTGCTCTTGCCGGAGCCGTTCTTCCCCATAATCGCATGAATCTGTAACAATCAAACACCGGCATAAAACTACCATCAGTCAATCCCTTGCAGCCCCAAATAAGCAATACACAACAGGCCGCCAATAAGTTTGCAGCCCATGCATGAGCTGCCCACACGAACCTCGCCCTCGCGGATGATGAGGTCGACGCCGGTGAGGATCTGCTGCCCAGTCTCCTTCACGGACGCGGTGAGCCCGCGCACCTCGAGAAGCGGGCTGCCGGAGGCCTCGGCTGCCACCGCCGCCACCGCGGGCGAGCGTCCCCGCGTTTGGAAGGAGATAGAAGCAGGAGGTGCGTGGCGGCGGCGGAGGGGGCGGGATGAGGAAGGAGAGAACAGGGGCGACGTCGATGAGACGGCGGCGAGAGGCGGCGCCATGGGAAGAAGGCGAGGCAGGAGGCGCGCCTACGGTCCGGATGGTTCCTTCCTTCGCTTCGCTCGTCGCGGCGCGGCTTCGGATGACGACGGTCCCTAGGATGACGGTTGACGGGGACGGGACGGCGGACCAGACGACACCGTCGTAGGCTGGTGGGCTATCTTGTCGAAGCCACTCGGTGAGTCGTGCTCGCGTGCCGTTTCGTGGGCCTGATTTTCACATCCAAAAGATAATACGGCGTAGGCCGGCCCATGTCGCACTAACACAACAAGCACACACATACACGCTCGCGTTCCAACGACAGCAGAAGCGAGGACCCCTCGTGCTTGGCACTGCCACAGTGCCACTCTGCCACTGCCACTGCCAGGCGCCAGCCAACAGCCATAGACGGGTAAGGATGAAAATGTACTCGTCGGGTATCGCCGGAACGTTCTCTTCTCCGCTACGGAGAATTCATCATGTCACCGTCACCGTTAACTGTCTTGTGTATAGATTCCTATCCGTACCCGTCGGACATCGGTCGGGTAACAGATACCCGACGGGTACTACATACCCGATAAATAAGGACACTTGGGGTCGCAGCTTTGCAATTAGAGATGTTTCTTCTTCAATTAGGTATAAGTGTCGGAGTCTCGGAGATGTCGAGGAGAAGGAGCGAGGTTGCGAGGAGGACAAGCAAAGGTGACAGAGAGACCGAACTGAGGAAGCGAGGGGCACGTGCGCTCGTGAAGCAGGCATGCTTGTGCTGCTGGTGGAGATGGTGAGGAAAAATTGAACTAGGGTTCCTAGAACACACAAACTATATATATGATTGTTCAGATTTGAGCCAAAATACCTATGTTGAGCTTCTTTGAGCCTAATACTCGCATGATAGCTCAAATAGTCAGGTTCCCCAACGGGTAACGGGGACGAATAAATAGAAAACGTTCCCATACCCGCTATACCCGTCGGAGATAAATTCTTACCCATTTAAAGTAAAAATATGATCACATTCTTATTTCCTAATAAATCAAATATCCGTCGAATATGGAAGCCCCGTTGCCATATTTATAGACGGGGATGACGATGCCATATTCCCCTCCGCGGTGCAGGGACAGGCTGTGTCCCTGTGCCTGTGTGCACCGGGCAGACACGACGGTCGGAATACAAGCTTGAAGCTCCGTGCGGGTACTGTAGCTTGGCAGTATGGCGTCCGCTCTTCCTGCATGGGCCTCGTTCGCGTGCCCTTAAACCCGGTTCGATCCGTTTTTTTTATTCGGAACAGTTTTTCTTCTCATAAATTCTTCCAAAATTCCTCTAAACCATCTAAATTCATCCAAAACCATACCATCCGAACGAGGTCATTGCCTCGTTTCGTGTGCTTTGTCAGCAGCATCAGCAATGGCTACGGCAGGGGATCTTCAGTAGCCGTAGTACTAGTACTGCGCGCCGGTGCTCTGCGGCGTTTCGATGGCGGAGATTGGCCGGAGCCCGAAGGCCATCTCTTCTCGGACGATACTACAGACCTTTGGCGGTTTGGCCCTTTGCATTGCATCTTTGGAAAAAATCTACTTAACCCCCACCTATCAACCATGGTTTATTTCACCCCTCAAACTATAAAACAGTCTATTTTATCTCCTAAACTTTTTAAAATCGTCTATTTTACTCCCCGGGCGGTTTTCGACGGTGGTTCTGCCACAGTAACAGTGGTTTTGCTATAGCGATGGTGGTTTTGTCTTTTCATTTTTTATTTATTTCTGGTGAATCTTTAAAAAATCATAGTAAATCACAGAAAAATTATAAAATGGAAAATCTAATTTTGTTGGACTCCACATGAGTAGATCTACACAATGAACATATAATATGATATGCTTTAGTACAAAATTTTTGCTGTAGTTTTAGATTAATTAGAAAATCCAATTTTGTCTGTAATTAATTGGAACAATTCATAGCTGCAGCTTCTGTGGTCCAATTATGGTGAAATTTTTATGATAGGCTAATTATTGTATGTTTGAACTATAATAAAAATTTCGTACTCATTGGACCATGTATAACTTAGTTATAGATAAATTCCAATTAATTACAGACAAAATTAGATTTTCCAATTAATCTAAAGGTACAGCAAAACCTTTGTACTAAATCATACCACATTATATGTTAACTATGTAGATCTACTTATTTGGAGTCCAACAAAATTTGATTTTACATTTTATGATTTTTCTATGATTTACTATGATTTTTCAAAGATTCAGCGAAAATAAATAAAAAAAGAAAAAGGTGAAACCACGGGTAGCGTAGCAAACCACCGTTACTGTAGCAAAACCACCGTCGAAAACCATTCGGGGGAGTAAAATAGACGGTTTTGAAAAGTTCAGGAGGTAAAATAGACGGTTTTATAGTTTGTGGGGTGAAGTAGACCATGGTTGATAGGTGAGAGGTTTAAGTAGACTTTTTCCTTGCATCTTTTGTTCTCTTTCTCAAGTCTGAAAAACCTGCTACCCCGAAGCAGGAGTGAGGAGCAATGAAAATGCTAAACGGTGCTAACTAACTTCCGCCTCTGCTGCTTGGTCTCATTCGTCGCGGGCTGAACATGCGTATTGCCATTGGGCATGACACGCCAACGGAGGTAAACCGTGCAGTGTCAGTATCTGATTGCTTTGGGTATACTAGGCCAACAGGCATTTGGATTCCGGACAAGCCCAGATCAGGAATGCAAGATCACGCGAGTGCCAGTTCCAAGTCCACGTCACCAATCCGGCACATGATTACAACTGGGATTCAGGACTGGAAATGCAATTGCTTCCGGCTCCGGACAGGTGATCGCCGGTTCTCGGAAGCGCCGGTCCGGTCTGGTCAGGAGGTTTTTAGCTTGTGGGGAGCACCGAGCACAGACGCAGATACGCGAGCTATGGATGGATAGATTCAGCCGAGCAGCACCAGTTGTTCGGGCTGCATGAAAAGAAGTCTGATGCCATTACAAGCTGCGATGCATGGGGCTGGGGCATGATGCCATCATTATTGGTCTCCTCTGCACTCCCGCAATTGCCGCTGGACCTGCATCACTATCATGCCCTCCCGCAATCCGCAGTATGATCGGGGACTAGCTGTGGGCGCAGTATGGGTTCACGGATCATTCATTGGTTTGGTTTGGTACCCTTTCACACTACTGCTCTTTTCTTCTCCTTGCGCCTTTAGCCCTTTTCTTTTTCTGACGACGATGCAGCAAAAATCTTAGCGAGTAAGAAACCCAGAAAACCTGGACGCACATTGTTCACACCGAAAATCAGTATGATCGAACAAAGGCGTTCGATGTATAGGCAGTCCTACTTTCGTTCGTGGTCTTGTTGAATGTTGATTGCGAGTTTAGGATTACTAATAGATTTAGGGAATTGTTATATATCTGTCAACAGATTTAGCTTATCTTTCAGATTTCTTAGCCGTTAGATGGAAAGCTGAGAAATCTAACCGATATATAGGTTAGCTACATCTGTCGTTAGAGATATAACAATTCCTGTAGATCTATATGGTGTGTTTGGTTGTATGGGCTAGCCTAAAGCTTAGCTTAAGCAATGCAAACAACTATTGTTTGGTTGCATTGGCTAGCTGAGCCTGTCTTAGAAATACTTTGTTTGGTTGCTTAGCTTGGCTTACATAGGAGCACCTCCTCCTCCTCCTCCTCGTCTTCCTCTCCCCGACCGCTTACTCCTCGTCACGGGCGCCACGCTGTCCCCCGCCTCCAAGCTCGTGCCCACTTCTACAACTACTATGCCCACAGCTAGTCCCCGAGCGTCTTGTATCCGCTTGGCGACGCCGTCTTGATCAAGTTTGAGCAGTTTAACACGAAGCCGATCAGGTTTGCTGACGACCTGGGCAGTGAAAGTCAAAGCCGACCAGTTAAACTGGTGACCTGGGCGGTGAAAGTCGTAGCCGACCAGTGTAACCGGTGACTTGAGCGGTGAAAGTAGGAGCCGACCAGTTTAACAGGTTAATCGATCTCAGACTTAGCCAAGTAAGGCTTGCCAGAAGGATGTAAGGGGCTCAAGATAAAAATTTGAAAATTCTCCACCTTAGGCGAAGTGTAGCCACTTAGACTCCGTTTTCGAGGAATCATCCATGACTTAGTCAATAAGGAGGGTAAATCAAGAAAAGAGCACTACATTCACCGCTAGGTGAAGTGTATCCACTTAGTCCCCGAGCCTGCTAGAAGATGAAGAATGAATCTTGTAGCAGGATCAAAGAAAATAAATCTGAAAGTTTGCCGACGCCATTTGACATGCGCGTATCAAGACCCCAGACGTGCTGCCCAAGATCAGCACCCTGATCTGAACAGCGTGGAGCAGCTTGATAGCACACCGATGAGACGTAGCAAGACCCGGCCGCCAAGAGAGTCCCCAGCTTAGCTGGTGACTCTTGCACAAAGAATCCGAACACTGAGTCCCCAGCTTAGCTGGCAATAAAAATACGAACAATCCGACCAATTGGTTGGCGAAGAATCGAGCGCCGAGTAGCCCAACCAACTGGTCGGCGGCGAAGTGACGAACAATCCGAACACCGAGGAGTCCCCATCTTAGCTGGCGATGAAGCGACGAACAATCTGACCGGTTGGTAGGCGAAGAATCGAGCGCCGAGCAGCCCAACCAACTAGTCGGCGGCGAAGTGACGAACAAACCGAACGCCGAGGAGTCCCCAGCTTAGCCGACGATGAAGCGACAAACAATCCGACCAGTTGATTGGCGAAGAATCGAGCGCCGAGCAGCCCAACCAACTGGAAGGCGGTGAAGTGATGAACAATACAAACGCCGAGAAGTCCCCAGCTTAACTGGCGATGAAGCGACGAATAATCCAACTAGTTGGTTGGCGAAGAATCGAGCGCCGAGCAGCTGAACAGATCCTAATGGCTAGAGGGGGGTGAATAGCCTATAAAAAATTCTACAACAACACTTAGCAAACCGGTTAGATAAATATGTGGCGAAGCGAGTGTTGCGCTAGCCTACTAAAAATACAAGCCACCTACCATAAATTCTAGTTTATATAGTCTATATCCACACAATAGCTATGTCACTATACTAAGTTAGTGTGCTCTTAAAGGCTAACTAAAAAGCCACACTAACCAAACTAACAAACTCTCACAAATAGCTACACTAAATAGCTTGACAACTAGTTTACGGTAATATAAAGAGAGAGAGAGCAAGATGGTTATACTGTCGAGTCGAGGAATGAACCAATCAATCATAAGAGTGAATACCAATGAATACCAATCACCTTGGAATCCAATGTTGACACAATATTTTTTTACCGAAGTTCCCTTGCTTGCCGGCAAGCTAGTCCTCGTTGTGGCGATTCACTCACATGGAGGTTCACGCGCTAATTGGCATCACACGCCAAACCCTCAATAGGGTGCCGTACAACCAACACAAGATGAGGATCACACAAACCACGAGCAATTTACTAGAGTACATTTTGACTCTCCACCGGGGAGAGGTCAAGAACCCCTCACAATCACCACGATCGGAGCCGGAGACAATCACCAACCTCTGCTCGACGATCCTCGCTGCTCCAAGCCATCTAGGTGGCGGCATCCACCAAGAGTAACAAGCGAATTCCGTAGCGAAACACGAACACCAAGTGCCTCTATATGCAAACACTCAAGCAATGCACTTGGATTCACTCCCAATCTCACAAAGATGATGAATCAATGATGGAAATGAGTGGGAGGGATTTGGTTAAGCTCACAAGGTTGCTATGTCAATACAAATGGCCAAGAGAGTGAGCTTGAGACGGCAATGGGGCTTAAATAGAAGCCTCCATAAAATAGAGCCGTTGGCTCCTCAGTCCACTGAAAATCGAGACAACCGGACGTAGGACCCCAGCGTCTGGTCCTCAGATTTTCGCCATGTGTCCCCTGCTTCAAATGTTGATCGTCCGATCTCAACGGTCATCAGTGCACTTAAGTTGTAACTGGACGCTCTACGGTGTAGGACCGGACACAGGACCTCAGCGTTCGGTCACTTCCGGTAAGGTTCCAGTCGCAACCGGATGCGTCCGATTATAAGCGACTGGACGCAGACAAGCCAGAGTCTGGTCATTTCCAGAGAGCTCCCCGAACCTCCGTTTTGCGACCGGACGCGTCCGCTCCTGTATGACCGGACGCAGCACCTGAGGCCGGTCATTCTCCAACTACCACGCGTCACTGTTGTTCCTCATGCTACCACGTCAGCGTACATCAGTACTGGCCGGACGTAGGCCCTGAGTGTCCAGTCACTCTTCGCGCCAGCGTCCAGTCATGAGACCAAGACCACGTGCTCACTGCTGCTACTGACCAGACATAGGGTCAGAGTCCGGTCACTATGTGACCAGCGTTCGGTGCACTCTATGAAGCCTTGTCTTTTTTATACAGGGCGCCGGTGGCACCGTCGGACTGTCCGTATTCTACGGGCGGACACTCCACCGGTGAAGTTTCGAACCCTTCTTCAAAGTGCTAAACACAATGTGTATCACCTTTGTGCATGTGTGTTAGCATATTTTCACAAACATTTTCAAGGGTGTTAGCACTCCACTAGATCCTAAATGCATATGCAATGAGCTAGAGCATCTAGTGATACTTTGATAACCGTATTTCAATACGAGTTTGACCTCTCTTGATAGTACAGCTATCGAACCTAAATGTGATCATACTTGCTAAGTGTCTTGATCACCGAAATGAAATGGCTCCTACCACTTATACATTTGCCTTGAGTCTTTTGTTTTTCTCTTTCTTCTTTTCAAGTCCAAGCACTTGATCATCACCATGGCATCACCATCATCATGTCATGATCTTCATTTACTCCTCCACTTAGAATGTGCCACCTATCTCATAATCACTTTGATAAACTAGGTTAGCACTTAAGGTTTCATCAATTTACCAAAACTAAACTAGAGCTTTCAGCAGCCCAACCAACTGGACGGCGGCGAAGTGACGAACAATCCAAATGTCGAGGAGTCCCCAGCTTAGCTGGTGATGAAGCGACGAACAATCCGACCAGTTGGTTGGCGAAGAATCAAGCACCGAGCAGCCCAACCAACTGGTCGGCGGTGAAGTGACAAACAATCCGAACGTCGAGGAGTCCCATGCTTAGCTAGCGATGAAGCCCATGCGATGAGCAGTCCAACCAATTGGTCGGTGGCGAAGTGATGAACAATCTAAACGCCGAGGAGTCCCCAGCTTAGCTGGTGATGAAGCCCATGCAATGAGCAGTCCAACCAACTGGTCGGTGGCGAAGTGAACGCCGAGCAGGAGTGAATGCCGAGCAGTCCGATCAACTAGTCAGCGACGAAGTCCATGAACCTAGCGGTCCGACCAGTTGATCGGCGGAGAAGTCCGAAGGCCAGGTGGTGCGACCACCCAGACGATGATCCTGTAGTAAATATGTAGAATGAGTAGTACATGATGTAAAAATAAATATATGAACTCCGAAGAAGAATTCAGCAATGGTGATGAAATAGCGTATGCAGCTAGCCGATCAGTTGGTGTGAACATTTAGTGTTATTCTGAAGATGTGTTTATATTTAATATAAACCATCCGACCAGTTAGTGTGTAGCTGAGTCTCTAGCCTTAGCTAGCCTGTTAACCATAACGCGGAGCGTGGAGGCCGTGTGCATGTAGGAAAAACAAAGCGTTGCTAAGGAGTCGTTGCCGACCACCCATAATGCAGAGGGCAGATGCTCATGCACGTATAGGGAGGAGCCTAAGATAGGGCCATCTCTGGGACATCTGAGCGTCAACATCACTATTTAGGGATTTGCCTTAGATTTAGCTGTATGTCATCTTTAAGATGGTATACATGAAAAAAAATCATTTGGAGAGCAAACATGGAGAAAATAAATCGGAGAAATATCATAGAGATATATGAAGGTTGGGGAATATTTAGAAAAATATTAAAGCATGACTTAGCTTTAGATAGAACGTCTTGTCGGCGGCGTATGGCGTTATCTGGTCAACGTGATGTCCGGGTGGTGCTGAAGATGAATTGTTGATCTTGGTGATGATCTTGATGGAGTCCAGAGAACTGGGGCTAACCCGCAGTAGCAGTACCTCATGCACACAGCAAGCGGATTGCTCTGTACGTGAAGCATGCACATGTACATACATGATTACCCTGCATGCCTCTTTTGATCTTGTTCTTTCCTTATTGGCTTGTGGTCAGCAGCGTTTGGTGCCACCGTCGCCTCGTGGAGCCGTGACGATGAAGGATGTCGAGCACGAAGACATACGTGGCCGGCCCCAATATTCTTCATGTCTGTTTGAGACATGCAACACCGTGATGAATCTCGGTGTGTAGACATGTCATTCGTTTTCATGGAAGTCAAGCTTGAAAGGTCCTAATGGCTAGAGGGGGATGAATAGCCTAATAAAAATTTCTACAACAACACTTAACAAACCGGTTAGACAATTATGAGGTGAAGCAAGTGTTGCGCTAGCCTACTAAAAATGCAAGCCACCTACCACAATTTTAGTTTCTATTGTCTCTAACCACACAATAGCTATGGCACAACACTAAGTTAGTGTGCTCTCAAAGACTAACTAAAGAGCCACACTAACCAAACTAACAAGCTCTCACAACTAGCTACACTAATGAGCTTGACAACTAGTTTACGGTAATGTAAAGAGAGAGAGCAAGATAGTTATACCGCCGTGTCGAGGAGTGAACCAATCAATCACAAGAATCAATACTAATGAAGACCAATCACCTCAGAATCAAATGATGAACACAATGATTTTTTACCGAGGTTCACTTGCTTGCTGGCAAGCTACTCCTCATTGTGGCGATTCACTCACTTGGAGGTTCACGCGCTAATTGGCATCACACGCCAAACCCTCAATAGGGTGCCGCACAACCAACACAAGATGAGGATCACACAAGCCACGAGCAATTCACTAGAGTACATTTTGGCTCTCCACTGGAGAAAGCTCAAGAACCCCTCACAATCACCACTATCAGAGCCGGAGACAATCACCAACCTCCGCTCGATGATCCTCGCTGCTCCAAGCTGTCTAGGTGGCCACAACCACCAAGAGCAACAAGCGAATCCCGCAACGAAACACGAACACCAAGTGCCTCTAGATGCAAACACTCAAGCAATGCACTTGGATTCTCTCCCAATCTCATAAAGTTGATGAATCAATGATGGAGATGAGTGGGAAAGCTTTGGCTAAGCTCACAAGATTGCTATGTCAATGCAAATGGCCAAGTGAGTGAGCTTGAGCCGACCATGAGGCTTAAATAGAAGCTCCCACAAAATAGAGCTGTTGGGCTCCTCACTACACTGAACATAGGCCGATCGGACGCACCGGTCAGATTGACCGAACGCTAGACCTCAGCGTCCGATCACGCGATGCACGCCACGTGTCCCCTGTCTTCAAATATTGAGCGCTCGATCCCAACGGTCAAGTGATGACCGGACACGCTGCTGTGAAGTGACCGGACGCTGGACCTGAGCGTCCGATCGTTTCTAGTAAGCATCCAGAAATGAAAAATCACGACCGGACACACCCAGCGTCCGGTCACACGATGACTCCCCTATGCACTGCCACGTCAGCTAGACCAGATGCACCCTGTCAGCGTCTGGTCACTAAGTGACCCAGCATCCGGTCAAAGACCGACGCCAACGTCTTCATGCTCCACCTGACTAGACGCGCCGGTCCTACCGAGACTAGCGTCCGGTCAGTTATAGTGACCTCTGTCTTTTCTGTCTAGGGTGCCGGTGGCACCATCAGACTGTCCGCACTCTACGGGCAGACACTCCACTGGTGAAGTTTCTAACCTTTGCTCAAATGTGCCAACCACCAAGTGTATCATCTTATGCACATGTGTTAGCATATTTTCACAAACGTTTTTAAGGGTGTTAGCACTCCACTAGATCCTAAATGCATATGCAATGAGTTAGAGCATCTAGTGTCACTTTGATAATCGTATTTCAATACAAGTTTCACCCCTCTTAATAGTATGGCTATCGAACCTAAATGTGATCACACTCTCTAAGTGTCTCGATCACTAAAACAAAATGGCTCCTACCATTTATACCTTTGCCTTGAGCATTTTGTTTTTCTCTTTCTTCTTTTCAAGTCCAAGCACTTGATCATCACCGTGGCATCGCTATCATCATGTCATGATCTTCATTTGCTTCACCACTTGGAGTGTGCTACCTATCTCATGAACACTTGATAAAGTAGGTTGGCACTTAGGGTTTTATCAATTCACCAAAACCAAACTAGAGCTTTCAATCTCCCCCTTTTTGGTAATTGATGGCAACCCTTTCACAAAGATACGAATTGAAATTCAATTGAATCCATGTTGCTTGTCCAAGCATATTTACCATGTGTAAAAGGATATGGACAAGTTTCATGAACCCCAAATGGTAGCAATTGCTCCCCCTACATATTTGCTAAGAGTTTGGATTGAAGCTTGCACATATGCTTAGATAGGAAATATAGGAGACAATGTCTACCAAATGATGCTAAGGTATATAAGATGGACCTTTAAAGCGTGATACCAATCGGAGTGCACTATTATACCATCCTTAGCACCATGGTTAGCTCGATACCACTTGGAAATGAAATCACTAGATTACCTATGCATGCTAGATTTTCATTTCATCATTCAAACCTACAACTAGCATACACCACACAAGCATGGATATTGAAATTTAAAACTTGTGCCATGCAAGCAAGCACATGAAATGCACATTCAAATGCATCATACAAGTTCATGAGCTTGCTCCCCCCACTTGTGTGCTCAAAATTTTAATTGATCCCTTTCCTTTGTCATATCTCCCCCTATGTCAAGTTCTCCCCCTTTGTTGTCTTTTCATTATCTTAGTACACTAATATCTTTGTTTTTCTCCCCATGTACTAATATCTTTGTTTTTCTCTCCCTTTGTCATTAATGACCACAAAGGTTCAAAATGTAAATAGGTTGAGATTATCAATGTCAATCAATGGGGTGAGGATCATTTTTCTAAATTTGGTCCAATCTAGAATACTTGCCAAAGACATTTAACTCGGTTTGATCCAAGGACAAGCTTCTTCATACCTCCAAATAAGGGTTATCTTGTACCATATTGAGTTAAACACTTAGAGCTCATTTTCTAGATCAAACACTAGGTTTACAAGCCCACAAACATGTCATATGCTACCACTAGATCAAAATAAGCATAGAAGCAATAGTGGTACCATACAATCATCAAATTCATTTGATTTTCATGAATGAGCCTATTAAATATGAAAGATGTCTAGATGCACTAAATAAGTCCTTAGCAAGGATGTATGCCATGCCAATCAACTTTTACCTTGGATTGCTCGAAGGAGAGGCATGTCATATAAGTGGGGGTGCATCAACACATATTTGAGAAATCTAATATGTTCAACTCATTCCTTATCTTGCAAAACCTTTTCTCATCCAATGGCTTGGTGAATATATTGGCAAGTTGATCTTCGGTGCCTACACTCTCAATGTAAATGTCTCCTTTTTGTTGGTGATCTCTTATGAAATAGTGGTGGACATCAATGTGCTTTGTTCTTGCATGTTGAACTGGAATATTGGTCAACTTGATTGCACTCTCATTGTCACATAGCAATGGCACTTTCTTGAACTTGATTCCAAAGTCACTCAAAGTGGCCTTCATCCAAAGTATTTGTGCACAACAACTATCGGTGGATATGTATTTGGCTTCGGCGGTTGATAATGCAACACTATTTTGCTTCTTTGATGACCATGAAATAAGTGATCTTCCCAACAATTGACATGTGGCCAAGGTGCTCTTTCTTTCAACCTTGCATCCCACATAATCCGAATCGGAGTAACCAACTAGCTCAAACTTTGCTCCTTTGGGATACCACAAACTAACATTTTGTGTATGCTTCAAGTACCTCAATATTCTCTTTGTAGCCTTCAAATGACTTTCTCTTGGTGAGGCTTGAAATCTTGCACACATACATATACTAAACATGACATCCGGCCTTGATGCAGTCACATAGAGTTGGCTTCCAATCATAGACCGATACAATTTTTGATCCACCATATTGCCACTTGCATCACTATCCAAGTTGTCATTTGTTTCCATTGGTGCGCTAATGACTTTGCTATCACTCATACCAAACTTTTTGATCATGTCCTTGATATACTTGCCTTGACTCACAAAAGTACCATTCTTCAATTGCTTGATTTGAAGACCAAGAAAGTAACTTAACTCTCCAATCATGGACATGTCAAACTCATTAGCCATCATCTTTCCAAACTCATCACAAAAGTCTTGATTGGTTGATCCAAATATGATGTCATCAACATAGATTTGCAACAAAAATAAATCTTTTCCAATCTTCTTGATGAAAAGAGTGGTGTCAACCTTGCCCATCATGAACCCTTTAGAGAGCAAGAAGTCCCTCAATCTCTCATACCATTCTCTAGGTGCTTGCTTCAAGCCATACAATGCCTTCTTCAACTTGTACACATGGTCGGGCTTCTTGTTATCTTCAAAACCGGAGGTTGCTCAACATATACTTCTTCATTGATGTAACCATTGAGAAATGCACTCTTTACATCCATTTGATAGAGCTTGATGTTGTGAGCACAAGCATAGGCTAGCAAGATTCTTATTGCTTCCAATCTAGCAACCGGGGCATATGTTTCTCCAAAGTCAAGACCTTCAACTTGTGTATAGCCTTGTGCTACCAATCTTGCTTTATTCCTTACTACTATCCCATCTTGATCTTGCTTGTTTCTAAAGACTCATTTGGTTCCAATCACATTGTGTCCCTTTAGTCTCTCTACTAATTCCCATACTTGATTTCTTATGAAGTTATTCAATTCTTCATGCATAGCATTCACCCAATCAACATCCTTCAATGCTTCATCTATCTTCTTTAGTTCAATGGATGACACAAATGAGAAATACTCATAAAATGAAGCCAATCCTGATCTTGTTTGTACACCTCTTGAAATATCACCAATGATAGTGTCCAATGGATGATCCCTTGCAATATTGGTTGGTTGGAGGATTGGAACTTGATTGCTTTCACTTGCTTGATCATTGGGTTGAGATGATGTACTAGGCACTTGATCTTGCTTATTTTCATGAGAGCCACTTTTACTAGCTTGATTTGTATCATCTTGCACATTTGAGTTAGAGGGCACTTGTACTTGATCATCTTCATCATCATTCACTTGCCTAGGTCTCAATTCACCAACATCCATGTTCTTCATAGCATTTGAAAGTTGAATGCCTCTAACATCTTCTAAGTTCTCATTCTCTACTTGTGAACCTTTAGTTTCATCAAATTCAACATCATGAACTTCCTCAAGAGTACCACTATCCAAATTCCAAACTCTATATGCTTTGCTTGTAGTGAAATAACCAAGTAGGAATCCTTCATCACATTTCTTGTCAAACTTGCCCAATCTAGTGCCTTTCTTCAAGATATAGCATTTGCAACCAAAGACCCAAAAATATGCAATGTTGGGCTTTCTACCATTCAAGAGCTCATATGGTGTCTTCTCTTTCAATGGGTGACAATAGAGGTGGTTGCTACAATAGCAAGCCGTGTTGATAGCTTCGGCCCAAAAAGATTGACTCACATTGTACTCACTAAGCATAGACCTTGCCATATCAATGAGTGATCTATTTTCCCTCTCAACAAGGCCATTTGATTGTGGAGTGTACTTGGCCGAGAATTGATGTCTAATTCCAAATTCATCACACAACTAATCAATTCTAGTGTTCTTGAACTCACTACCATTATCACTTCTAACTCTCTTAATGGTTGTTTCAAACTCATTATGAATGCCCTTGACAAATGGTTTGAATATTACAAACACATCACTTTTATCCACTAGAAAGAATACCCATGTGTATCTAGTGTAATCATCCACTATCATAAAGCCATATTTGTTACCACTAATGCTAGTGTATTGAGTTGGCCCAAACAAGTCCATGTGCAATAACTCAAATAATTTACTAGTGCTCATCATGCTTTTCTTAGGATGGGTGTTATCAACTTGTTTGTCGGCTTGACAAGAGCTACAAAGCTTATCCTTCTCAAACACAACATCTTTCAAGCCTCTAACCAAGTCATGCTTAACCAATCTATTCAATTGTTTCATTCCAACATGACCAAGCCTTCTATGCTATAACCAACCCATGCTAGACTTAGTGAACAAGCATGTAGATAATTTAGCTTCACTAGCATTGAAATCAACCAAGTATAGATTCTCATATCTAAAGCCTTTGAAGATCAAATTAGAGCCATCTACACTTATGATCTTTACATCATCTACCACAAATATGCATTTGAATCCAAGATCACACAATTGAGCCACGGATAGCAAATTGAAGTTCAAACTCTCTACTAGCAACATATTGGAAATGCTCATGTCATTGGATATTGCAATCTTACCAAGCCCCTTGACCTTACATTTGCCATTGTCACCAAATGTGATACTATCATAACCATCATTGTCATTGGTGTTGATTGAGTTGAACATTCTTGAATCACCGATCATGTGTTGAGTGCACCCACTATCAAGAACCCAATGCCTTCCTCCGACTTTGTAATTTACCTACAAAAGAAGATTAATTCTTTTTAGGTACCCAAACTTGCTTGGGTCCTTAAAGGTTAGTGACCAAGCTCTTTGGCACCCAAATGGCTTTCTTCTTTGAGCCCATCCATGGTTTACTAATGAACTTAGCCTTTACACCATTTGCACCCTTGGTAAGCATATAGAAAGAATCAAGCTTAATGGAGGATACATTAGCTTGTGACTTCTTATTCATGCACTTTGCTCTATGTGACCAACTTGTTTGCAACTAGTGCAAAACCGACAATTGTTCTTCACAAAACTAGTCTTATGAGGAGCAAAGGATGCCTTGCCTTTTTTGGGGATACAACCCAATTCATCTTTATAGAGAGAAGCTCTTTGGCTACCCAAGCACATAAGCAAGCGGTCCTCACCACCATAGGCCTTAGCCAAGGTGTGAGTGAGCTTATTGACCTCCTTCTTGAGGTTCTCATTCTCAACCATTAGTGAGACATCACAAGTGAAACCATCACTACTAGATGAGGTGGAAGTAGAAGTACTACAAGAAGGGTTAGCGGGAGCAACAATGATAGGCATAGATAATGATTCTTCAATTATATCACAAGTTAAGCCTACATTGCAAGTTTCAACATGCTTCTTTTTATTTTGCTCATCAAGCAAAGAGGAATGAGCCTTTTCTAGCTTTTTTGTGAGCCTTGCCAAGCTTCTCATGGGCTTCCTCTAGCCTCTTATGAGTTGCTTTGAGCTCATCAAGGGCTTGCTTAAGGGCTTTTACCTCCTTATTCAAGCTTTTGCATTCCCTTCTCTTAATGTCAAAGTGTTCTTTAGCATCTTCTAGCATGTCATATAATTCATCTTTAGTAGGTTCGTCATCATCACTATCACTATCATTTTCATTATCATGTTCATCATCACTTCCATCATCATAAGTTTGTACCTTAGTGGCCTTAGCCATGAAGTATGATGGAGTGTCAAAGAGAGAAGGCTTCTCATTGATTGCAATGCTTGCAAGTGCCTTCTTCTTGGTGGTCTTGTCATCGTCACTTGAGGAAGCATCACTATCCCAAGTGACCACATATGAACCATCGTTCTTCTTCTTAAAGGTCATCTTGTTCTTCTTCTCTTTCTTTTCCTTCTTGTCCTTCTTCTTGTTCTTCTTGTTGTCATCATCATTGTCGCTATTGTATGGACATTGAGCAACAAGATGATCTTTGCTTCCATATTTGAAGCACCTTCTTGACTCTTCCTTGTTCTTGGATGAAGATTTTTTTCTTCTAGCATGGTACCCTTTCTTCATCATGAACTTGCCAAATTTCTTGACAAAGAGAGCCATCTTCTCATCATCATCATCGTCCCATGAACCATCATCTTCACTTGATGTATCTAGCTTTGCCTTGCCCTTAGATGATGTGACCTTGAATGCCACGCTCTTCTTTTTCTCATCCTTCTTCTCATCTTTCTTCTCCTTCTTTTCTTCCTTCTCATCGTCATCTATATATGTATCATCGGTCATTATATCTCCCAACACTTGGTTTGGTGTTATGGTGTCTGTCGGGGACCTAATACCGGGGTATCCAAGGAGGTGGAATTAATAACCATCGAACATTAAAAACTCCCGGACGGATAAGGGCGCTACTACGTTTCTTGCCCGAATGACGGGAGTTTGGTTCCGCCTCGCCCGACGCCCGTGGACCAGCTCCGCCTCGCCCGAGGGCTAGGGGCTAGACTCCACCTCGCCCGATGCCCGTGAGCCAGCTCCGCCTTGCCCGAGGGCTAAGGGCTAGACTCTGCCTCGCCCGACCCCCGAGGGCTGGGCTCGGCCTCGCCCGATGGATAAAAAGCTAGGCCCCATCTCGCCCGACGTCTGAGGAGGGACCTTGCCTCGCTCGATGTCCAAAGACTAACTCCGCCTCACCTGACAACCACTCCTCGCTCACTCATAACGATAGGTATAGGGTAAGACAAGATGTTCGGGTCAATCGTGGCATCAAGGACCATACCCTGCACCCCTACAGGAAAGTACCATCAGGACATGATGGGACGGGCACTTAGACCCTTCCAGGCATGGTAGAGCCTGAACAATGTTGCGGGCACGTGCTCTTCGCCCTATAGTGTTGTAGGCGCTGCCTTCAGCCTCCGGGCAAAGAACCCGACGTGGACATACGACAACCACTATGTTCCAAAGCAGGGACTCCTGTCTTCTATAGTGACAAATGAGCAGTCACCGCGCCATCCGCTCCCTACGGGGTCGGAGATCAACAACCCCGTCTGACACATCGCCCGTAGGGGCGGGATGGGACGCACCCACTTGCTAAAAGAGGCCAGGGCATGACCTATGAAGATCAACAAGCACACCGCTTCTGACACGGTCTGCCATGTTATACAGGGCAGGCGCTGGAAAAAAGGAAGACCCGGCTCCTTCGAAGGACCTCCTATACCCTTGCTATTTTCTTCTTTCTCCCATCTGTAGCCCCCGCTCCCCCCTTAGTCTATAAAAGGGAGGGCAGGGCTCCCCACTAGAGGGACTAACTTTTGACGGACAACACAACACACATCACACACAGTCAAGCTGCTATCAAGCTCTTGGCATCCTTTCGACCCTCCCATCAGAGACCTAGGACCAGACCCTCTCTCGACCGTTTGTACCTCCTACTACGAACCATTTTCGGTGCTAATAACACGAGCAGCAACAAACTGGACATAGGGACATTCAACCCGAACCAGTATAAATCTTGTGTCCTTTAGCGCACCATCCGGGCCTAACGCGCATAAATATAAATTTACTTGCCGGTGCTTATTTGAAACACCGATAGTTGGCGTGCTAGGTAGGGAAACTTTGCGCGTTCCAAATCAGGCCTCGGATGGCCAACCACACAATCAACTGGGTCCCGGGCACACACGTGCGTTTTGGTGACCTGGATTTCATCGTCACAGTGGGAGGAGAGCTGGCGCTGGCCCACACGGCCGTCCAGTCTCTCCCTCCCATTAACTTCAGCCACTGGAGGCTTGAGGGCCAGCCCGATGTCTCCCTTAGACCCTAGTCATCTAGGGAGGTCCCACGCCACATCACCCTCCCTCCAGAGCGCCATATACGGAGCGCCCCGATAGCATTTCCGTTTGGCCTCCGCAACACCGCGGCAACCGCTGGCCACCTTCTAGCACTACGCATGGTTCAACCACCCACGGACAGCGAGTTTGTGGGTGCAATTGAACACGACACAGGGACTCTCCATAGGCTCCTCATGGAGGAGCTAGAATCATCCTCAGGCTCTGACTCCAGTAGGGGTAGCCATCACCCTTCCCGAGAATGCTTCATGGCGCAAACCTCCGAGGGGCGCGTTGAAAGCATCTCCGGGGAGGAGGCTACCCCGACAAGTAACCCTGACGGTAGGTCCAGGGGGGAGATAGTGGCCCCATCTCGCTTGGGGAAGGAGCAGCAGAGAGCCTAGAAGCTGGAGATCGATGAGGCCGGACAAGGGCTCGTGCAGGAGTACGCGGACATCAATCGTGAGATCGAACGCCGTACACCAGAGGATCCTCACCGACGACGGGACCCTCCCTCACTTCACTCAGGCGAGCCAGCACATCGCCACTGCGACGGCCTTGCTGTACAGCCTTCCAGAGGCCGCAACGTCCGAGGATCGTCGAGCCCACCGAGAGATTCGCACGTTGCTCGAGCGTGCGGCGGCGCAGTAGGCGGAAAGCTCATTGTCTCGGTGACGCGAGCCCGACGCCAGCCAGCGCACGCCCTCGGTGCGCCCTGCCAAGGATGCGTCCATTCACCAGACACCGCCAGGCGGCAGGTAGCACACCACTGTCCCGGTACATCAACGTCTCAGCCACAATCGCGACGTGCGCAGCACCATCGACGCCCGTAGGCGCACCCACGACGACGCAAGGGAAGGAGCCCGCCATGGCTATCATCCTTGACGCGGCAGACACTACGACAGTGGCGAGGACCGGAGCCTGAGCCCTGGCCTGCCAGGCCCTCAGGCCTTCAGCCGACACATCCTCAACGCTGCTTTCCCACCAAGGTACCGACCGCCCACCAATATCCCTAAATATTATGGGGAAATAAACCCCGGGCTTTGGCTCGAAGACTATCGGGTTGCCTGTCAAGCCGGTGGTGCGAGTGATGACGATTTCATTATTCGTAATCTCCCGCTATTCTTGGCCAATTCGGCACGACCGTGGTTGGAGCACCTACCGTCCAATGCCATTCAAAGTTGGGCGGATCTGATGGAGATCTTTGTGGGGAACTTCCAGGGCACGTACAAATGCCCTGGAAACCCATGGGACCTTAAGAACTGCCACCAGAAGGCCGATGAAACCCTCCATGGGTACATTCGGCGCTTCTCCCAGCAGTGCAATGAGCTCCCTAACGTCGCCGATGCCGACGTGATAGGGGCCTTCCTATCCGGGATGACCTACTAGTCTTTGGTTTACATGCTGGGGCGTAGGGGCCCGCGGACCACCAAGGAACTCCTGGACATCGCCACTAGCCATGCCTTGGGAGAAGAGGCGGTCGGAGCCATCTTTGACCGTTTCGACAGCAAGGCGAGGCGGGACGAGGACGCCGGCGAAGGTGCCTCCAACCGTCTCGCCAAAAGAAAGAATAAGAAGCAATGGCACGACGACTCGCATGTGGCCGCTACCGACCGCAAGGGTGGCCAGAAGCCTATGGAGGGCACTCCGAACCACTTCGAAAAAAATGCTCGAGGGGCCGTGCCTAAACCATGCTTTCCCGGCCAAGCATCTAAACAAGGATTGTGGCCTCATGCACAAATACTTGTTCGGAGGCCTCAACAAAGGGGAGCAGGGGAAGGAACCCGCCCCCACCACGGACGATGCTGAGGAGAAGGACGATGCCTTTCCAACGTTGAGCGATGCCCTCATGATTTTCGGAGGATCAACGGCCTACGACTCCAAACGCCGCTAGAAGGTCGCGCGCCGTGAGGTCTATACGGCCAAACCGGCCACGCCTGCCTTCCTCTGGTGGTCTGAATCTACCATAACCTTCGACTGGGCCGACCATCCGGATGCCATCCCACACCCGGGAAGGTACCTGCTTGTTGTCGACCCGATCATCAGCCCAAAGCAACTCACAAAAGTACTGATGGACGGAGGCAGTGGCCTCAACATCATGTACACCAAGACGCTCGACGAGATGGGCGTCGACCGGTCGAACCTCCACCCAATCTGAGCACCGTTCCATGGTGTCATGCCTGGCAAACAGGTCGTACCGCTGGGGCAGATCGATCTGCCCGTCACTTTTGGGGATCGGTCCAACTATAGGACTGAGACCCTCACCTTCGACGTGGTGGGATTCCTAGGAACCTTCCACGCCATCCTAGGATGACCATGTTACACGAAGTTCATGGCTGTCCCCAACTATACATACCTTAAGCTAAAGATGCCGGGTCCCCGCGGGATCGTCACCATCGGCACCTCCTTCCAGCGTGCTTAGAAGTGCGACGTCGAATGCTGTGACCACGCCACCACAGTCGTCGCCTCCAAGGAACTCGCCGCCCTCAGGGAGGAGGTCACCGAAAAAACGCCCGACGCTAAGAAATCAACTGGGTCATTTGAACCAGCGGAGGGCTCCAAGGAGGTCCTCATAGACCCAAGCAGCTCTGAGGGCAAAAAGGTGCACATCAGTACCACGCTCTCCTCTGAATAGGAAAGCACGCTGGTTGACTTCCCTCGTGACAATAGAGACATTTTTGCGTGGAAAGCCTCGGATATGCCAGGCATCCCGAGGGAGGTCGCCGAGCATACCTTGAAAATCCACCTAGGCTCCAAGCCGGTGAGCAACGCCTGCGTCGCTTCGACGAGGAGAAGCGCAGGGCCATCGACGAAGAGATAGCAAAACTATTGGTAGTCGGGTTCATTAGGGAGGTACACCACCCAGAGTGGTTAGCTAACCCCGTTCTTGTGCGAAAGAAGAGCAGGAAATGGAGGATGTGCGTTGACTATACCGGTCTGAACAAGGCGTGTCCAAAGGATCCATTTCCTTTGCCACGCATTGACCAAATAGTCGACTCAACCTCGGGGTGTGAAACCCTCTGCTTCCTTGATGCGTACTCTGGCTACCATCAAATCGCGATGAAGGAGTCCAACCAACTCGCGACATCTTTCATCACCCCCTTCGGATCATTCTGCTATGTTTCAATGCCGTTCGGTCTGAAAAAAAACTAGGGCGACATACCAGTGGTGTATGCTGAGATGCTTCGAGGACCTCATCGGGCGGACCGTCGAGGCCTACTTTGACGACATTGTGGTTAAGTCCAAACGGGCTGACCACCTCGTTGCCGACCTTGGGCAAACCTTTACGAAACTCTGGGCAAATGGCATCAAACTCAATCCCGAGAAATGTGTTTTTGGGGTCCCAAAGGGTATGTTGCTCAGCTTCATCGTCTCTGAGCGTGGCATCAAGGCTAACCCGGAGAAAATCTCGGCCATCACGAAAATGGGCCCAATTCAGAACATAAAGGGGGTTCAATGAATCACAGGGTGCCTCGCCGCCTTTAGTCGACTTATCTCACGCCTCGGTGAATGAGGACTCCCCCTTTATCGACTCCTGAAGAAAGCCGACCACTTTGAGTGGACATCTGAGGCCCAGGAGGCACTTGACATGGTCAAACGACTCCTGACAAGGCCCTCGATCCTAGTTCCTCCAAGCAACGGAGAGTCCCTCCTGCTGTACATAGTGGCCACCATGCTGGTGGTCAGCGCCGCCCTGGTCATAGAGCGGGAGGAAGAGGGGCACGCACTCAAGATCTAGAAGCTCCTATACGCAGTCCTCATCGCCAAAAGGAAGCTACGCCACTACTTCGAGTCACATCCCATGACGGTCGTGACATCGTTCCCCCTCGGTGAGGTCGTCCAGAGCCAGGACGCCATAGGAAGGATCGTGAAATGGGCACTCAAGCTGATGGATTAGGGCATCACATATGCCTCCCGAGCGGCAATCAAGTCCCAGGTATTGGCTGACTTCATCGTAGAATGGACCAAGATCAAGACGCCACCGGCGACCGTCGATCAAGAGTACTGGATGATGTACTTCGATGGGTCGCTAATGAAGAAGGGCGCATAGGACTAGCCTTTGTATCACCCCTCGGGGTTCGCATGAGGTATATGGTTCGCCTCCATTTCCCTTCATCAAATAATGTGGCCGAGTATGAGGCGCTCGTCAATGGCCTACGCATCGCCATCGAGTTGGGCATCCGACGCCTCGACATTCAGGGTGACTCTCAGCTGGTCGTTGATCAAGTCATGAAGGAGTCTAGCTACCACGATGCCAAGATGGCGGCGTACTGCTAAGAAGTCTGACGACTGGAGGACAAGTTCGACGGACTCGAACTTAATCACGTCCCGAGGTGCCTCAACGAGGTAGCCGACGCACTCGTGAAGACAGCATCCGGTCGAGAACCAGTGCTAATGGGCGTCTTCGCCAGCGACCAACACAAACCCTCGGTGCACTACGAGGAGTCGTAATGGGCCGACGATGGCCCATCTAATCTAGCCTCGAAGGCTGACCCGCCGACTGCTCCGTCCGACCCCGAGGTCATGGAGCTTGAAGAGGATCCAGCAGCGGAGCCCGACCCTCTGAACAACTAGAGAATGCTTTACCTCAACTACCTCCTCTGTGACACACTACCGATGGACAAGATGGAAGCTCGACGGCTCGCATGCCGCACCAAGTCCTTTGTTCTTGTAAAGGCGAACTCTACAAACGGAGCCACACCGGGATCCTGCAGCTCTGTATCCCTAGCGAACAGGGAAAACTTCTACTGAGCGATATCCACGGTGGGGTCTGCAGTCACCATACCGCGCCGAGGACCTTGGTTGGAAATGCATTCCGACAGGGCTTCTATAGGCCCACTGTAGTAGCCAACACCGAGCAAATCATACGCACCTACAAAGGGTGTTAGTACTACACTTGGCAAACTCACCTCCTGGCCTAGGCACTCCAAATGATTCCCATCATGTGGCCCTTAGTGGTCTGGGGGCTTGACCTGGTTGGGCCATTCAAAAAAACACCCGGGGGCTTCACCCACCTACTTGTCACCATAGACAAGTTTACGAAATGGATCGAAGCTCGGCCGATCTCTACGATCAAATCTGAGCAGGCCATGCTGTTCTTCCTCGACATCATCCATCGTTTTGGAGTACCACCAAGATGCCATGGACCAACTAGACAAAGCCTGTGACATCGCCCTCTTCCGTTCGGCCAAGTATCAGCAGGCGCTACGGTGGTACCACAGCCGACGAGTGCAGGACCGAGCTTTCAACATCGGGGACCTTGTTCTCCACCTTGTACAGTGCAACAAGGACCGCCACAAGCTCTCCCCACCCTAGGAAGGGCCGTACGTCATCGCGGAGGTACTCCATCCAGGTGCCTACAAGTTGAAAACCATCGACGACAGGGTCTTTACCAACGCCTGGAACATCGAACAGCTACGTTATTTTTACCCTTAAATAAACGCATACTCTTCCTTATCAGTTGTTGTCTTTACAAAACCCCGATCTTTAGTGACATCCGACCCCTGCAAATTGCAAGGGGACAGACCTCACTCAAGGGTTGATACGAATGATACAAGTACATTTATCTTGCAAAAACTTCCCGTGTTATATTTGCAAACACTCTCTAAGTTTTTCATTCTTCTCATAAGCAAAGTCCTAAGGACTAAGATTTTGCGAACAAATTCTGAGTACAGCTGGTAGGACTGTGGGAGACCCACGCCCTAGTGGCTACGACCTTTTTGCTCACCAGCGTGATTAGAATTAATTCGCCCAGACTCCTAGTTTCTTATAACTTGAACCATGGGAAGGGTCGGAGGGCACCGAAACCTCTTCTGCAAAAAGGGGAAGCTGAAAAGTTGTTTGCCGTAACAAAAGATGAAAATTTGTTCAGTCATTTTTTGCACAAATTCACCACTTACAAAGTAATTTCATCACAAAGAGGACTAATGTACACGTAAATTCCAAAGACTGTCTACTCGGGGGCTCCCCCAACAACTTTTTTCAATTACAGTCTCTACCTAGCTTTGCTATGAGTACTACTGCGGCCGCCGTGCCATGCTCTCCGTCGGCAACGTCCAGGCATGTACACGGACTAGTTCATCTACTACAGCCTCCGCACCACGCTCTCCATCGGCGACGTCCCACCGCTCCACGGGATCCTCGAAGGCGCCGTCTTCTGCAACGTCGAGCACCGCGCCGACGACTGCGGGGCCCCTCCACCAGGGCGTCCAGGGACTATGCCATCGTCATCATCCACAACCCCGACAACGGCATTCAGGCGAGGGGTGCCTCCCGTCGAAGGAAGGCCGCAACGCACGACGGTAAAGCCAACGATGTTCGGCACCCTCCAGCGCTCCTCCTTCGGCAGCAGCAACCCCTCCTCAGCACAGGCGACACGTGCCATCTCATCTACATTGAATGACCTCCAGCTCAACATCACGCTCCGAATTCATGAGCGGATCTGTGAGTTCTTCTCTCCCTGGCATTACCCTCTCCTACTTAGGAACCGCTGCATTCAGTGGAAAGGAAGGAGAAGAGGTGGCGTCTCAGAGACTAGTGAAGAGGTGGGACGAGAACTCCTCTCACCCCCTATTTAAAGAAGGGGCTCAGCAGCTAAGGAAAGCCGAAAGGTTGGGACGAAAAACTCTCTGCCTTCCCCTATTCAATACAAATGCGAAATCAATGCTGACAGAAATCTGAGGGGACGCACCGGAAATGACGGGACGCGCTCTGGTCGACAGGACGCCGCCTGGTAAGTCAAAACGTCACCCAGGCATGGCCCGCAACTAATGCACCCTAGGCACAGGAACCGGGGCACGCTCACCTGCAGGCAACTCTCCGCTTCCCCAGGTAGGACCATGGAACAACCCGACGACGGAACCTCCCTCCAGGGGGAGCCCAACGGGCCTCCTGGGTCGATCGGGCGGCCCCAGCAAAACAACGAACGAATGATCAATTGAAAGATAAGAACCCCTGTTTTACTTACTTTGAGTGTTAAATTCTTTACCGAGCCTCCGACCCCAGCAACGGCAGGGGTACGAACATCGCTCGGGGGCTGCCGAGGGCGCCTGTTTGTTAAAACACCCTCTTAGCCTGACCCCTCCTTATGTTTGCGAAACCAGAAGCATGGCGTGTGGGAATAAAACGATGAATACAACTGGACAAACCACCAGACCCTACGCCCCGACGGCTACGGTGTTTTTTGTTCACCAGTATAATCGCATTCATAGTTCCTCACATCACGCCTTAGCTCCTGCCTTCTCAAAAGGAGTTTGGTGGGGTCCACCTGTAGACCCCCCTTTCAGGGGAAAGCTGATAGATCGCTTAAAAATCAATCGAGCGGCTCGGATCACCTCCAAAAGACGAAAACAAAAATAGTGATACTTATTATGCAGGTTACGCCGACCTCATCGCAAACGTCGGACCCGAACCTGACATAGACATGTCTGGTATGAGCTTCCCACAGCTCATACCACCAAGGTAACGTTACCGACCCCCGCTTTCGTTTCGATTAAACTATATGCTAATTCCATACATCCAAACGTTGCATATACAAATCCTTGCATCTCAACGCTTCGTGTCACGTCACGAAGCGGCAGCCGCCTCATTCAATATGAGCGACGCCTGACCAGGGTTCAAAGGCTGGCCCGCAAAAGGCTCAGGGCCGCCTCGTGTCAAACAGAGCTAGGGGAGAAAAACCAAAATGAGCCCCAGCGGCCTCACCCGACCCCGTTCAGAAATGGACAGGGACATCTCGACCTTTCTCATTCGATTCTAGCCTCGAGCCAGACCCACAGAATCTCCAACGAGGAGAGGCCAACGGGCCGCCTGAGCCTAGCGAATGGCTCGGGCATCTGCTGGGAGGCGGGTTAAGAAGTAGTGGAATGCCACATGAGGGCCCTACTGACCCCGTCAACAAATGATCGATCCGGATTCCACATGAACATACCCGTTAGCGAGCTCATTGAGCGCGACACTCGAGCCATCGAGGCAAATGTCGTCAACTCAGCCCCTCCGATCGCGGAAACCGAGGACGGGGTAGCGCGTGAAAACACGACCGACCCCTAACTGACCCTAAAGGGCTCGGGGGCTCGAGCCACTCGATCCAAGATCGAGAGACCAAGGATTCGAAGGCTGACCAGCGAAGGGTCCAGGGCCGCCTCGTGTCAAACAACAGCCAGGGGAGAAAACACAGATGAGCCTCAACGGCCTTTGCCCGGCCCGCATTAAGGCGAATATGGTCATCTCAACCTTCTTGTTCAATACAGCCTCTAGTTGAGCCCATAGAAACCCCATTGAGGGGGAATCTGTTGGAAGGCGGGCCAAGCAGTAACGGAACACCACCTGAGGGCTTCGCTGACCCTGCCGCGAAGCAAACGGGATCGGATTCCATTCGAATATCCCTGTTAGCGAGCTCATAACACACGGTCATGCATCGATCATCAAAGTCCTTGGTAAGGGGTATGAGTAAATACAAACATAAGTTTGCCTCCCTTGCTCCGGTCTCTAGTAACATCCGACCCCAACAACCGCAAGGGGTCAGATCTCACTCAGGGGCTGATAAAGGTATGGGTACCTCCTTTCTTTTTTTTCGAGAAAACATTACATTAGACCTCCTCTTCGGCAAGGTTCAGGGTAACAGACTGGTAAGACCGCAAAAAGCCCACACCCAGACAGCTACGGTAATTTTGCTCACCAGCACAATCAAAATTCCCCTAAAAAACCTCAGGCCCTACGGTCTTAACAAACGGAAGAGTCGATTGCCTAAATCTTTTTCATCGCAAAAAGAGAAGAAGGTAAGATCAAACAAACAAAACAAAAATTACGAAACCGTTTCCAGGACACAAAAGTACTGACACTTGTTCACATATTACAGATAAGTGTTTATCAAACTAACTACTTTCGCGAAGGGAGAACCTCTTCTTTCAAACTATTCGCCAGGTTCCACGCGACGGGAGCCACTGCCTTTTCCATCTCATCCAGCTCATCGTCATCATAGATAGGCATGAAGCCATGGCTCATTACCTCCAGGTTAATCTCCCAATCATAATGGGAACAGGCGATAGCAAAGGCTTGGGTGATCCCGATGTGAAAGGCATCCTCCTCAAGTTGGCCCACCCATGCCGTAATACCCGTGGCACGAGCCGCGAGCGAGCTGGTTTCCACTAGTTGCGCCACTCCTAGGGCATCGATGACCACCCCTACAGCGGCTTGTAGAAGGTCGTGCTCGTTGCTCTTCGGTAAGCTCTTTCTCCAGCCTGGCAGCAATGCTCTCAACGTCTAACCTTCGGTTCACCGTGACTCCAAGATCAGCCCGGAGAGAGTCAGCCACCCCACGCGCCTCATCGCGCTCCCGAATGGCCCAGTCGCGATCATCACGAGCTGCACTGTGCTCCGAGCGAAGTCTTTCCTCGGTCCAGCATAGCTCGTCCCGCTCCTCGCGCAACCGGGTGATCGTCTCGGCGTCCTGGTCCACCCTCTACTATAACGCCGCGGACCTCTCCTCAACCTTCAGCTTGAGGTCTCGCTCTGTCTCCAGCTCCACCAGGAGTTCGCCAGCCCGCTCACTGGATGCGGCGTCCTTCTATAGCAGCTCATCCTGCTCCTTTCGAAGCCTGGCGGCATCCTCCTCGTCCAGCTTCACCCTCGCTGACAGGTCCTCAAACATCCCATGAGCCTCCTCCGCGTCCCGGCTGTAACACCCCGGTGTTATGATCCTTTTTAGTGCCGCAATTTAGGCCCAAGTAAAACTTTCGAACGAGTTTCTCAAATTTTTGATTCACAACATATACGGGGAACGATAAGCGAAGCTTGCGTAAATTAGTAAACCACGTAAAAGTTACGATGGATGAACGTGCTCCAATGCAAAGTGTTGTTATGACCATTTATATATAAGAGTGCCTGAGTCAGAAGTACGTGGTCCTGTTTCTGAGTCAACTCGTGTCAATTTTGCCGCGCTGTCTCTGCACTGATGGAGTTGGCCGAACCTTCACGTCGTTTGCTTGCTCTGTCTCTGATCGTCCTTGCCTGTCACTGGCTGTCTATGTGTTCAGCTCCCGATGTGTTCATAGTGCTGGTGTGTAGACGACATGCATGATCCGCATACTGCTGTCTGCCCTGTCCTCATCAGGTCCTTTCGTGTTCCGTGTGCACGTAGGCGAGCAGCTGACGACCACGCTACGATGTCCTCCCACTGTCCCCCAGTCATGTCTATGAAATTGGGGCGAGCCATCGATGTAACACCCCTGGTGTTTGCCTTACATTGGTGCATCTGCATTGCATCACATAAGCACATTCATATCATTACCACATGTGCATCATTCTATGTTTCCATGTTGCAACACGGTGTTCTTTACTGCTCATGTATGTTTGTACCTTCTGTGGTGTCTGTGTGTTATGCCTAGTACCCTAGAGGGGTTGTACATGTCCCATGTACTAGGGTCCAGTGTTTCAACGGATTGTTTCGCTTGTTTCGAGTTAACATTCCATGTGTTGCAAATGCATGTTTAAATTGATTTGAGAAGCTAGAGCAATTGCATCACATGCAAATGAATGTGGTGACCCACCAAAACACCCTAGCTACATTTATAATGTCATTAGGAACAATGTTCATAAAGGTCATTAGTCCAAATTAGGTTTCTAAGCCCTAGTTGACTCATGTTGACCCTAGAACTAGTTTTGTTTGACTATTTAAAAAATGCAGCTTGGAGTGTTTGCATGGAGGAGCACCCTTAAGCAAAGTTGTAGTAAACTTGCTAAGGAACAAAAGTTGTTTTATGGTCATCTCATGAAAATGATCAGAACACCCTCAAAAGTGGCCCACATGGCAGAATTGGGGCTGTTTTAGACTTAGCAAATTTTGCTAAGTGTTAAGCTGTTTTACAGTTTCGGGGTTCATACTTTGGAACAATGTAACTCCCAATCTAGGTCGATCCAGCTCTAACTCATGTTGACAAAGTTGTAGTTCCCATGTAGCTCTACATCTTGTATTACTGAAATTGTGGCAAAGGACGAATAGATTTGGAGTTATGGATCGTTGAAAATGGACCTTCAGTCGCATTTTTGAGGTGGTATTTCAATCCTTGGCTTCAGTATTTGAATTCGATGAACAGCTTCCGACAGTGCACAGCATGCCCGCGCCGCGTGGCCTCCCGTGCCTGCGTCGCTCGCCACATCGCCGTCGCTAGTCGTTTTTGAGAAGCCGTGCCCGAGCCTGCCCCTACCCTCTTCATTCTCCCTCTCCCTCGCTTCTCTGCCTCCTCCCTGTCAGCGCCATGGCCGAGATGCACGAGATGCCGCTGCTGCTAGCTGGCACTTCTCTCCCTCTCCCCCTCCTCTGTTGTATGTAGCAAAGTCACTCCAGTCACCACTGCAAGCCACGTTGTGCCCTCCAGCCGCTTCCCCGGCCATCGTAGTCACCGGAGCCGGCCGGCAGTCGCCGTCGCCGTCAGACCGCCGCCAGCAGCCATGGTCAGGCCGAGGCCGGATGTGGCTGGGCGAGGGCCAAGCGTTAGTGCGGCCAGGTCGGTCCTGTCCTGGCTGGCCACCGCCGCCGGCCGACGCCCCCTCCTGCTGGCCGACCCGAAGCCGCTGTCCCTTCCCTGCTTCATGCGTAAGGTTGAAGAAGAAGGGGTGAATCGTAAATAGAAGCTCTTTCATGTGTTCACTTTGCATAAATGCCAGACACATGTATTTACATATATGGGCTTTGTTGGTTTCTAAGATTTCTAGGGTTACTAATGCAAAAGTATTTTTCTTTTTCGGTTTAATCTTTCTTTTGCAGATTTCTGTGCTGAACTTTGGAAAATCGTAATAATTAGTAGAAAAATCGTAAAATAACAAATAAGGACTTTTTGGAATCCTTGTGAAATTCTCTATGCATTAGATCTATAATATGGCATGTTTTAGTTTCAATATTTTGCGGTAAAAATAGATTTGTGCAGTAAGGTTGTAATGCTAGTTGAATTTGTTATTTTCCATAACTGTAGATCTAGGGCTCCAAATGAAGTGAAATTTTTGTGGCACGCTACTCATGTGATATTTGATGTGTGGTAAAAATTTCATGAGTATTGGATGAAGTATGAGTGAGTTATTGGTTTATCTTGCTTTCACATGATTTCTTGCTTTAGCAACTTGTCTTTTTCATAGAGGGTGCTATACATACTCAAATAGAGTGAAATTTGGACAGTAGACTATTGAGAGGATATGTGAGCCACTGTAATTTTTGTAGAATTTATTGTATACTTCTGGTATATGTTCATTAAGTCACCTTGCTATCTAAATTAAATTAAGAAATGCATTAAAAGAATTTATTTGGTCATGGACACTAGGTTTTCTGGTGTTATTTAGTCATGTGTGACATGTTGGTAAAGTTGGTTTTGTCTAATTATGTGTTTGCAACATAAGTTAATATTTAATTTCTTACAAATGTGGTTTATGGACAGATCTGGGAACTTAGCAAAGTTCTTCATGATAATGTGCTTTGTTGTGAAACTTGTTTATACAAAAGTTGTAGATAATTCATGTATCTAGCTGCTGTTAAAATTTGGTATCATTTGACCAAGTAGTTTGTGAGTTATGCCTGTTTAAAGTTGGGTTTCAGAAATGGCTGCTCTCTGTCAATTGGGGACCAGTTTCTGTAAATGTATAATTTCGACCTACTTAACTTGGGAATCATGCTGAGATGATTAAAGATGAAATGTAGATAATTTCCTAAGCTTTCCAGAATGTCTTGTTTCATATCATTTGGATTTATAAAACTCCAGATATGATTGATTTATGAAGCCGCTGTTTGCAAGTCTAGAAATTGGCATATTCCGGTTATAGTTGTTGCTTCACCTTGACTTGCTTTGCATGTTGCTAGGTGTAGTTCACGTCCTTGGTAATTAAGTTAAATACACCTGAGATCTTGTGAGACTTATGTGCCATGTATAATATTCTTTGTTATCTTAGCATGATAGATTGTGTGATGTTAAGTTAAGCATCGCAAAGTACTTAAGTGTGTTTAGTGTAAACGATGCTTGTCTTGCTTGCTATTTGTGATGCGTCTCATGGTACTATTCTTCATATTCATGCACTTGCATCTTGCATCTCATCTAGGTACGCTAGATGCACCACGTGAAGGACGAGATGTTGGAGCCAAACCCGAAGATGGTGTTGGTGGATCCCTCCCGAGGGTGGAAGGACCCTGGAGTGCATGCCTAGAGTGGAGACGTCGTCAAGACGGAGCAAGCTAACTTGACTGATTCGTGTCGGATCCCAGGCAAGCCCCGGAGCATATTAAGCCTCCTAATTTCCGAAATACAGTTAAAGTATTATTGTTACATATATATATTGTTGCATTAAGTTTAGGTGTTGGATGCAAACACTTGCTGCATTGGTTATCCAATCCTTGTCCAGATATTGTTACCCTGAATCCTATATAGCTCAGGTTCGAGTAGTGCTTAGCCCTGCTTTAACACGGTAGAAGTCAGGTGATTTCCTGTCACCTGCGAGATATAGAAAGATACATATGGCACGGTTGGCTATATTTGCTATCGTGGAAAAGAACCTGGCTTAAATTTGAAATGAAGACCGGGCGGAGGCTTGCCGGTTTGTAGTGACTCCGTCTGTGTCGATTAAGGACTGGATCTTGGAGCCTTTCCTGTTCATGTTGAACGCATGCCTCTCTCTTAGTTGGCCGGGTCTGGAGACCGACCACGAAGCCGAGTAGCTCACCTCAGGCCGGGAGTCGATAAGTATAAAGTGCGCCTCGGAAGGGAGCCGTAGGCGTGAGTCCAAGGGCAGGTGATTTAAAAGTCCTGGTCGTCCTGGCAGAAGGGTAATCCCTGAGAGTGCTGGCGCTGATCGAACCCGCGAATTTGGTTCCTGAGATGTCCCAAAGGTGACCCACGGCTACCCTTGCTAAGTATGCCAGGGTGAGAGTTAGGAATACCCCCTCAGCTGAGTTGTAATTCGATTCGAATCGCCGTCTCTCCCGGTTAGTGAGAACTTGACGGGCTTATCTCCAATGTAGATACACTAAATAACTTAATGGTTCGGAAATGATGATATGATGATGACAGCCTTATTATACCTGCTATGGTTAATATTGTTTGCTCCTAATAAGTGAGTGCTCTAGTACAGGTGCTAATCTAGTGGACAGGTAAATGATGATAAGCTTGATGCTAAGTTTAAATTGGTTACTATAATCATAAGCTCTTTTATGCAACTGTGTCAAGCTAACCCACCTGAAAAGCCTTGCATGATCCTTGGTGTCCTTTATTTCTGGTTTTGACGGGTAAGTCTAGCTGAGTACCTTCTCGTACTCAGGGTTTATCCCACCATGTTGCAGGTGAAGTTCTTGGCCTGTGAAGATGGTGGCTAACCACCGGTGGCTCGGTGATTCTATAGTTACTTCTTATCTATATGCTTTTGTCGGATGATGTCACTTATGCTAGCAATGTATTTGGAACATATATTAATGTAATCTTTTGAAAGCTATATTGTTTTCACTAATCGGTTTTGAAACCCAAACTTGTACTATTATTTATGAATCCATTTGTAAAATTATTTTCCGCTGCAACCCTGCGTATGTGATGTGTATTTGCTTAATCACGCGATCTTGGTTGTGATGTTGATTTACCGAGGTCTTTCGGGACACTCGGCGGACTACCGGGTTTATATGAGTGAAAGTATGCGCGTGTCAACGTGTTAGCGGGGACAGCTGTACTTGATCTTGTATAAATTGGGCGGTTCTGTTACAGCTGGTATCAGAGCAAGATTAAGCATAATACTGTCATGTACATTGTTTTAAAAACAAAGTTTTGGTTTTAAAAAGCCTATTTTAACTAAAACTTTAGCTACAGGCAAATTTGTCAAAAACTAATTTGCAAAACTATGCTAGCGACATCCTCCTTTATGCCCAGTTAAGGACTATTAGGTGGCTATCTAAGTACTAACCTGGGGGTTTTTACTTTCGTCGTCCATACGGCGTGCTATTGTATGGATGCCATTCGCTTGAATGGTAATGTATGGATCAATTGTCTCTACGCCCAGGTAAGTGTGAGTTGTGAGAGCATGACCGTCCAACTGTCGGTCTAGGGGAAAGTTAGCTGTGGTTACTGGAATATTTACATGTCACACACATGTATATATATGAAGGTACTTAATTGTGGGTATAATTATCGGGTAGCTATGGATATCGAAGTATATACATTTGGGGATGTATATATGCAGAGTATCTTAGTTTACTGCTTTCATTGTGTGCTTATTTATCTCTTGTGGGGATGGGTTGCAATGAATTTGCCTGCAGGTACGCTAACCACGAATGCGTAGATTGAATGTAACTGACGACTAGCTATATATCGAGAGAGTACGTGTTATGCCACCGACATAGAACGGGATTGCCACCTTAGGCTAGCAATTTTGTGAGGACGAATAGGACGAGCATGCATCATGATTGTGCTTGTGCATAAATATGCTTCCCTCACCTTGTTCTAATGCTAAGTAACTTGTGATTAATGTGATGTCACTATTTTCCCTGTGTGAAGCTAGCCAAAATGCCTTGTCCCATGCTGCTTGAATAGCTATGCTTGAAGGTAGTGTGTGATTAGTTTTGTCTTGTATGTTGCTTCCAAAGGAAATAGATGACAAGTTATTAATTGGCAAAAACTCACCCCTTCGAAAACTAAAATTTCTAAATGTAAGTAAAACTTGTTTTGTATAGATATCCACCTACTCAGTAAAAAGGGAAATAAAAGATAACAGTGCCTTACCACCATGTTTTGCCTGATATGTGTAGTGGTGTTGTTGTAGGTGACTGCTTGTTATGTACGAGCTTTGTGCTTCGTAATAGCCATTTAAGCTAATTGGATTGAGTGTTTCGAAATGCTCGCTTAAGACCATGATGTAGGCGTGGATGCTCGTTATCTAGGTAGTGCCGTAGTTGTCACCCTTTTGCCCTCGGTAAGCATATGAGTGTGGAAGAGCGCTATCCTGGAGCAGCGTCCAAGTTTTGGTAATCTCAGGGTTGTCGTCTATAATTAAGTTCTCTCTTAGGAACCTGAGCCTATACACGTGGTTGCTAGCCCTTGAACGTTGTGCTACGAAGACTTTATCTATGCCTTTGCTTGACCTTAGGCCCAAGCTTAGTTCCCTTGATTGCTTGCATGTTTGGTGGTTGTCCCACTCCTGTGTGGGAGGACCCTGCTCAAAAATCCTTGTTAGATCTTATTGCTCCTTCGTTTACAGATGATCTAGTGAAACACTAATCGCTATCTACCCTGGCCTTGGAACCTTTTCCTCATAGATCATGTCATTGCTTTATCGACTAAATCCCTTGTTAGTGCAATGGCTCTGTCCCTCAAATCTCGTGTATTTTGTCTCCAACTCTTTCAAGTCTCTAGATGTTTATCAGTCTTGATCTCATGTTGTTGCTCGACAAGACCAAATCTCATGTTAATCTTTATCTGGTAATCACTTTGGTGGACACGAGGCATTTATGGAAATTAAGCAAGAGTCTCCTGCTTAGTTGCCTTCGGCAATTAGGCTATGTTCTTTTGCGCTATGTTTTGATCGTCTGATCGCCTCCTTGTTGATTCCTAACCTTGTGACTATCCTTGTTTGCTATCCCTCTTTTGCACAATGCTTGTTCTTACAATCTAATTGGTGCCACTAGAAGTTTCACTTTGGTTGTATGTTCAGTAATGGTGCCACGATTAGCGATCTACGGTGCCGCGATGGAACCTAGGGCCTCCTTGTGGGCGGCCGACGCATGGTTGTGCTGCTGGGTGCGCGCTGGTATCGAGGTTTCTAGTCATGATCCATTGCCGGACTGCATCGATGTGTTATTTTCACGTGAGCTCTTCCTTGGTTATCTCTCCATATCTTATCGAAGATCCCTATATCAGACCGAAAGTAGTAGAGCTTCCTTTTGAAGTCACAAAAAGGATATCCCTTGAAGAACTGGTCACTGACATAAACATTAACAGACTACAAGAGGTGGTAGACAAGTGACTCCACTTGGTTGTCTCAGTATTGATGTCCGTCACCTAGTGAACAACTTAGGTCATCATTGTTGGATAAGAAAGGCGTACAACACTTAATGTTGGACAAGTTGTTAGTCAGATAAGAATCGAACGTCACATTATGATTATGACCTGGCTATCCAAGTCTTGATTATTATGTGCATGATAATCGCACAGTCGAGATCAACCATCTCTAGTGTGACCCCTTGCCTACTGACTTTGATGGCGGCCATCTGTTATGCGTCAATCACAACTATGTTGGCAAGAATGAAGATTTAGAACTTTTAGTGTTGAGAGACAACTGATTAGTTACTAGTAGAAAGCTTAACCTCCGGCTGGGTGATAACTTTTTGCTAATTATGAAGGCTAGAGCTCACAAAACAATGTTAAGGAAACGAATAGCAAAACCGGTCATCGATGCTAGTACTGCTTCCTTCTCCAAGCCCTATGTTGTCAAGTCAAGTCCATCTTGGACAATCACACAGATAGTGCTGGATGCTATATCGGCTACGTAAGGAGCTAGCTAAAGCATGTGCCTAGTTTCGATCAGCATCATTGTGCCCCTAGGTACCACAAACGGATTTGTTCAAGGTTCTATTGAACCAAGTGCCAGAGAATATTCAGAATGGTTCCTTGTCTCTGTAGGAATGCCCTACATGTAGAATAATGCTTTGTGCCCTGTGAAAATAGCCCACAAGTCCAACGCTTGTGCATCGTCAAGTTGGTGTCTAGATCAACGGCGGAAATTGTTACCTAAGAAACATGTCAGGAAGACTATAGCCTCCATCTCCAGCTAGAGAAAGGCTGTTGCTGCTATGAGAAAGATTATAGAGTGCAAAACACACACCTCAATGTGCGAAGCAAAGAAAAGGGAGAACATGAAATCTGTCCAGATTTTGTGGCACTAAACCAGTTATCTTCAAGCCGGCGATTAGTGACCCAAATGAAGTTGGATTGACCCCAAACTTGGTGAGCTCATTCCTTTCTTAGGACCCTTCAATGTCTTAAGTTGGTTTGAGTATTGGTTGAGTAAAACATCAGATTTGAGAGATATCTTGTCGGCTCGGTTTGCTGCCATTTCTGAACAGAGCAGTTTTGGTAGATGAATTGTTTGGATGGTCAAACGGTATACGGTTGAGTTGAATTTTGGTGAGTAGTTAGAAGACCCATGGATCTATATTCCTACCAAAATTCATGCACAATGGAGCACTAGTTTGTGAGATATGAATAGAAAACAAAAGGGTACAGAATCTGCAATTTCGCTGTGACTGCGATCCTCCTTTGCATTAGACGGTTGTGTTTGTAATTCATACCAAGAAATTACAACTTGTAGGTGTATTGCTATTAGACAAACCCCCATACCCTTGAGGAGACTAATTGCACCCCTATGTGCCTTGCTTTTGCCCGCTTAGATCAGCGATGTGTGAGCAATTGAGGTGTTCTACGAGTCAATTTGTACCCTTGCAAATCAGAAGCATTTTGAAAGGCGTCAAACAACAGATTTCAAATTGTGCCCTTGCAATTCGAAAGTAATTGGAAAGGTGTCAAACCATAGATTTTTGGATTATGGTTTTTGAGATATTGATTGGCCTAAGAATGGAAGCCACGATGTCAAATATAGTTTAAGAAAGCTGGTTTTGCTACGATGCAAGTAAACCCAACTTGCTGTGCAACTACACCACGAAGGCAAATTGTACTTAACCTGCTTGGTAGTGAACTAGTCCCTAGTTTTGTGATTACTTGCAACTTATGTTGCCCTCCAAGCCTCGCTAACATCCTTCTGCATCAATGGTTCTCCAATGCTGACATGCCTAAGGTGTCTTCCATGTGTTTTACCCAAGGGGTTGCCTCAGATACAACTCAGATAACTGTTGCCGTTTGGACACGAGAATTCCCTTAAATAATGGTCGTCGAAAATGCCGAGTCAACAAAGTCAGCTATCACATTCACCGCTCACTCAACTGACTCAGGTAATACAGTATTGTTATCAGAGAAAGAGCACTGCACACATGGAACATTATGTAGCTTTCCATCAGTTGACATATGAGTGAGTGCACCGCTACAACCAGTTTGGAAATTGGTTAACTAGCTTCTCATACCCTCAAAAGATGTTTACCCCATCTTTGATCACATCCTTTACAAAAAGTTGTGCTCAAGCCACTTTAATAGAGAACTACTTTTCAAACCTTGGGAACAAATATAGCACCATTGGAAGGAATATCTATTAACAGACTGTGGTCTAGTGCAAAATCCATAGGTCTATGCTATATCCACTTGGGAAGTAGATGCTGCAAGTATTTAGTCTACGTTTGTATCGCTCTTAGTACATCAAGGACGAAGTATGTAGGACAGTGCTATCTTGGATTCCTTCCAATGTAACAATGCTTTATGGACGCCAACGAAGGAAATTCTTCAGACAATAGCTTATGATGAAGAGCAAGTATCAGAAAGTGTCGTGACCAAATTAGCCTCTCTGATACTCCAAAGTTAAGTAGCCTAATGCTATCACTGATGTTGGGAACTGGATGACAAGTTTCTCTTCCCTTAAAAGTCTTTTGCACCGAATCTCGGGACGCGATTCCTTTAAGGGGGGAGGGCTGTAACACCCCTGGTGTTTGCCTTACATTGGTGCATCTGCATTGCATCACATAAGCACATTCATATCATTACCACATGTGCATCATTCTATGTTTCCATGTTGCAACACGGTGTTCTTTACTGCTCATGTATGTTTGTACCTTCTGTGGTGTCTGTGTGTTATGCCTAGTACCCTAGAGGGGTTGTACATGTCCCATGTACTAGGGTCCAGTGTTTCAACGGATTGTTTCGCTTGTTTCGAGTTAACATTCCATGTGTTGCAAATGCATGTTTAAATTGATTTGAGAAGCTAGAGCAATTGCATCACATGCAAATGAATGTGGTGACCCACCAAAACACCCTAGCTACATTTATAATGTCATTAGGAACAATGTTCATAAAGGTCATTAGTCCAGATTAGGTTTCTAAGCCCTAGTTGACTCATGTTGACCCTAGAACTAGTTTTGTTTGACTATTTAAAAAATGCAGCTTGGAGTGTTTGCATGGAGGAGCACCCTTAAGCAAAGTTGTAGTAAACTTGCTAAGGAACAAAAGTTGTTTTATGGTCATCTCATGAAAATGATCAGAACACCCTCAAAAGTGGCCCACATGGCAGAATTGGGGCTGTTTTAGACTTAGCAAATTTTGCTAAGTGTTAAGCTGTTTTACAGTTTCGGGGTTCATACTTTGGAACAATGTAACTCCCAATCTAGGTCGATCCAGCTCTAACTCATGTTGACAAAGTTGTAGTTCCCATGTAGCTCTACATCTTGTATTACTGAAATTGTGGCAAAGGACGAATAGATTTGGAGTTATGGATCGTTGAAAATGGACCTTCAGTCGCATTTTTGAGGTGGTATTTCAATCCTTGGCTTCAGTATTTGAATTCGATGAACAGCTTCCGACAGTGCACAGCATGCCCGCGCCGCGTGGCCTCCCGTGCCTGCGTCGCTCGCCACATCGCCGTCGCTAGTCGTTTTTGAGAAGCCGTGCCCGAGCCTGCCCCTACCCTCTTCATTCTCCCTCTCCCTCGCTTCTCTGCCTCCTCCCTGTCAGCGCCATGGCCGAGATGCACGAGATGCCGCTGCTGCTAGCTGGCACTTCTCTCCCTCTCCCCCTCCTCTGTTGTATGTAGCAAAGTCACTCCAGTCACCACTGCAAGCCACGTTGTGCCCTCCAGCCGCTTCCCCGGCCATCGTAGTCACCGGAGCCGGCCGGCAGTCGCCGTCGCCGTCAGACCGCCGCCAGCAGCCATGGTCAGGCCGAGGCCGGATGTGGCTGGGCGAGGGCCAAGCGTTAGTGCGGCCAGGTCGGTCCTGTCCTGGCTGGCCACCGCCGCCGGCCGACGCCCCCTCCTGCTGGCCGACCCGAAGCCGCTGTCCCTTCCCTGCTTCATGCGTAAGGTTGAAGAAGAAGGGGTGAATCGTAAATAGAAGCTCTTTCATGTGTTCACTTTGCATAAATGCCAGACACATGTATTTACATATATGGGCTTTGTTGGTTTCTAAGATTTCTAGGGTTACTAATGCAAAAGTATTTTTCTTTTTCGGTTTAATCTTTCTTTTGCAGATTTCTGTGCTGAACTTTGGAAAATCGTAATAATTAGTAGAAAAATCGTAAAATAACAAATAAGGACTTTTTGGAATCCTTGTGAAATTCTCTATGCATTAGATCTATAATATGGCATGTTTTAGTTTCAATATTTTGCGGTAAAAATAGATTTGTGCAGTAAGGTTGTAATGCTAGTTGAATTTGTTATTTTCCATAACTGTAGATCTAGGGCTCCAAATGAAGTGAAATTTTTGTGGCACGCTACTCATGTGATATTTGATGTGTGGTAAAAATTTCATGAGTATTGGATGAAGTATGAGTGAGTTATTGGTTTATCTTGCTTTCACATGATTTCTTGCTTTAGCAACTTGTCTTTTTCATAGAGGGTGCTATACATACTCAAATGGAGTGAAATTTGGACAGTAGACTATTGAGAGGATATGTGAGCCACTGTAATTTTTGTAGAATTTATTGTATACTTCTGGTATATGTTCATTAAGTCACCTTGCTATCTAAATTAAATTAAGAAATGCATTAAAAGAATTTATTTGGTCATGGACACTAGGTTTTCTGGTGTTATTTAGTCATGTGTGACATGTTGGTAAAGTTGGTTTTGTCTAATTATGTGTTTGCAACATAAGTTAATATTTAATTTCTTACAAATGTGGTTTATGGACAGATCTGGGAACTTAGCAAAGTTCTTCATGATAATGTGCTTTGTTGTGAAACTTGTTTATACAAAAGTTGTAGATAATTCATGTATCTAGCTGCTGTTAAAATTTGGTATCATTTGACCAAGTAGTTTGTGAGTTATGCCTGTTTAAAGTTGGGTTTCAGAAATGGCTGCTCTCTGTCAATTGGGGACCAGTTTCTGTAAATGTATAATTTCGACCTACTTAACTTGGGAATCATGCTGAGATGATTAAAGATGAAATGTAGATAATTTCCTAAGCTTTCCAGAATGTCTTGTTTCATATCATTTGGATTTATAAAACTCCAGATATGATTGATTTATGAAGCCGCTGTTTGCAAGTCTAGAAATTGGCATATTCCGGTTATAGTTGTTGCTTCACCTTGACTTGCTTTGCATGTTGCTAGGTGTAGTTCACGTCCTTGGTAATTAAGTTAAATACACCTGAGATCTTGTGAGACTTATGTGCCATGTATAATATTCTTTGTTATCTTAGCATGATAGATTGTGTGATGTTAAGTTAAGCATCGCAAAGTACTTAAGTGTGTTTAGTGTAAACGATGCTTGTCTTGCTTGCTATTTGTGATGCGTCTCATGGTACTATTCTTCATATTCATGCACTTGCATCTTGCATCTCATCTAGGTACGCTAGATGCACCACGTGAAGGACGAGATGTTGGAGCCAAACCCGAAGATGGTGTTGGTGGATCCCTCCCGAGGGTGGAAGGACCCTGGAGTGCATGCCTAGAGTGGAGACGTCGTCAAGACGGAGCAAGCTAACTTGACTGATTCGTGTCGGATCCCAGGCAAGCCCCGGAGCATATTAAGCCTCCTAATTTCCGAAATACAGTTAAAGTATTATTGTTACATATATATATTGTTGCATTAAGTTTAGGTGTTGGATGCAAACACTTGCTGCATTGGTTATCCAATCCTTGTCCAGATATTGTTACCCTGAATCCTATATAGCTCAGGTTCGAGTAGTGCTTAGCCCTGCTTTAACACGGTAGAAGTCAGGTGATTTCCTGTCACCTGCGAGATATAGAAAGATACATATGGCACGGTTGGCTATATTTGCTATCGTGGAAAAGAACCTGGCTTAAATTTGAAATGAAGACCGGGCGGAGGCTTGCCGGTTTGTAGTGACTCCGTCTGTGTCGATTAAGGACTGGATCTTGGAGCCTTTCCTGTTCATGTTGAACGCATGCCTCTCTCTTAGTTGGCCGGGTCTGGAGACCGACCACGAAGCCGAGTAGCTCACCTCAGGCCGGGAGTCGATAAGTATAAAGTGCGCCTCGGAAGGGAGCCGTAGGCGTGAGTCCAAGGGCAGGTGATTTAAAAGTCCTGGTCGTCCTGGCAGAAGGGTAATCCCTGAGAGTGCTGGCGCTGATCGAACCCGCGAATTTGGTTCCTGAGATGTCCCAAAGGTGACCCACGGCTACCCTTGCTAAGTATGCCAGGGTGAGAGTTAGGAATACCCCCTCAGCTGAGTTGTAATTCGATTCGAATCGCCGTCTCTCCCGGTTAGTGAGAACTTGACGGGCTTATCTCCAATGTAGATACACTAAATAACTTAATGGTTCGGAAATGATGATATGATGATGACAGCCTTATTATACCTGCTATGGTTAATATTGTTTGCTCCTAATAAGTGAGTGCTCTAGTACAGGTGCTAATCTAGTGGACAGGTAAATGATGATAAGCTTGATGCTAAGTTTAAATTGGTTACTATAATCATAAGCTCTTTTATGCAACTGTGTCAAGCTAACCCACCTGAAAAGCCTTGCATGATCCTTGGTGTCCTTTATTTCTGGTTTTGACGGGTAAGTCTAGCTGAGTACCTTCTCGTACTCAGGGTTTATCCCACCATGTTGCAGGTGAAGTTCTTGGCCTGTGAAGATGGTGGCTAACCACCGGTGGCTCGGTGATTCTATAGTTACTTCTTATCTATATGCTTTTGTCGGATGATGTCACTTATGCTAGCAATGTATTTGGAACATATATTAATGTAATCTTTTGAAAGCTATATTGTTTTCACTAATCGGTTTTGAAACCCAAACTTGTACTATTATTTATGAATCCATTTGTAAAATTATTTTCCGCTGCAACCCTGCGTATGTGATGTGTATTTGCTTAATCACGCGATCTTGGTTGTGATGTTGATTTACCGAGGTCTTTCGGGACACTCGGCGGACTACCGGGTTTATATGAGTGAAAGTATGCGCGTGTCAACGTGTTAGCGGGGACAGCTGTACTTGATCTTGTATAAATTGGGCGGTTCTGTTACAATCGAGCAGTCTCCATCATTTTTCCTTTTCTTGTCTGCTTGCCTCGCTGGCTCCGTCTGCATCTGTCTCTACAAAATTTGCAAGCCGAGCACCAGCCTTGGCTGTGTCTGGCGTCGTCGTTTTCTCCGACGCTTTTCCCCCTCTTTTTCTTTCTTCTCTGCTGTGTCGAGGAGGGAGTGCCCTAGCCAGGAACTCCACTACCCCGTCGTTGCGATTTTTGGCCGAGCGCTGCTTTTCCCCCATCCCCTCTCCTCCTCTCCGCGGTGAAATCCGGGCGCAGGTCGCGAGCGCTGTCCCTCCGTGCTTCGCGCACCCCTTGGCCCCGCACCCGCCTGCTGCTCTTCCTCTCCCTTCCCCACAGCGCTCGAGCCGCCGCGCGCTGCCATCCCGCGGTCCCGCGTGGCACCAGCTGCTCCACGCGCAGCGCGTCCGTGCCAGGCGTGGCCGCGTCCCCGCTGCTTGCGCCAGCAGCGCCATCTCTCCCGCGCTACCCCGCCGTTCAAGCTCCGCAGCACCTTGCATCCACTGCACGTGCACACCAGCGCCCTCCTTGCTTCTCCTACCACGTGTGGCTCCGCACTGCCTCACCTCGCGCGCCGAGCCACAATGCCCCGCTTGGCACCCCGTTGTCCGCGCCCACCGTGGCCATCCATCTTCCCGGCTAGGTATGGCACGCTGCCACCTTGCTCTCGGCTTTGCGCTAGTCCCCGTCCCTGTCACCTTTGCCACAGCGCCTCCATCATCGGTGTTGCCCCCGTCTTCGCATACGCTCGCTCTGCGCTCCGGCGCAGCCGGCCGTACTTCACCGCTCGCTACTCCAAAGTGCCGCCATTGAGCCGTTTCTCCTCCTGCCATCCTTCGCGAGCAGGTGCACCGCCCTCACTTCCCCACTCCTCATCAGCGCTGGGCACCCGACCAGACCACGCCACCACCGAGCCCACGCAACCGCTATGCTCAGCTCTGCGCTGGTTCGCGCCTTCTCCGTGCCACTCCTGGTGCACCGCGCGCGTGCTAGCCACGGCGTTGCCATTTCGTAGCGCCCAGCCATGGCTGCGCCGGCCCGCCCAGAGCCATGGAGTCCTCCTACCAGCGTGCGACTCTGCCTCGTTTCATCTTCCTCCCCGCATGCCGGCGTCCCACCATCATTCGAGTCGGTGGAGCGCCCCGCTGCGGCACAGCCGCCCTGCTAGCCACCCTTCCATGCGTCGTGCCCACGTGGCTCCTTGCTCCACTTCTGGCTCGCCCTCTCCGCAGCGCCCGCCGGGAGCCACGCTGTGCCAGTGGTCGGATTTTGGGCCGGCCGCGTCCGTCCTGGCGCTCCTCTACTCCCTGCGTTTCGCTTCTAGAATTTGGAAGGAAGGTGAGGACGGGGTATTAATCCAAGCAAAAACGTTATATGGGGATTTTACTACAATAATACATGGCACATTGAACAGTACTCTGGACCTAGGATTGATTAGTGAAAAGCGTAGGGGCCATTTTGCGTATCTGCCATGCCTGTGGGCTTGACCGGCTGGGCCAGCCTACCGCCCCGCGCCTGGGCCATTGCGCGCCTTGCTCGGCCGCCTACCGTGTTGGGCCACCGCCTGCCCCGTTGGGATGGCTGGTCGCCTGCGTGCTGGGCTGTTCGCGCCTGGGCTGCCCTAACCGATTGGGCCGCACGCTGGGTGCCGCGCGCCTTGCTGGGCCACCGCGCGCCCGTCCGCTGGTCCCGCCTAGGCTGCTGATCGCACCCCTCCGCCTATGGGCCAGGTCGACTCGCTGGTCGTTGGGCCAGATGTGTGGCTGCTGGCCCTTTAGTTTTATAAAGCGATTGCTAATTGAGTCTCGGGAATAAAATTGTAACATCAATATAAACTGCCATAGGAATCCATAAATAGCGAAACCAGTTTTGTTAGTCCCCTAAAATCGTGCTCTACATGTTAGTATATTTTGTTCACAAAGTTTGGCAATATTTTTGGGAGCTATATAATTATTTTAAAATGCTGAATATTGTTAAAAGATGAACTTGTAGGAATTTTCCGGATAAATCGGTAATAGTGTTGATTCTAAAAATTTGACAGTAAACTACTAATATTATTACATACTCACTGTAAAATTTGTAGCTCGATAAGAGTTAGTTTGCTAGGTAGATAATGATGCTCTATTTTGAATAACGATTAAATCGATACAATGAAATGTAGAAATGTCGTTGGTTTATATAACTATAATAATTGTTGGGAAATAACGCCTCATCCGACAACGTGTATATGTAGCCTAAGTACGATCGTCGTTAGAATTAGCCCGTTAACTTGAGGGACGTAGAGCGAATTTATACGAGTCACGATTGCAGTCAGTTGATCATACCCTTGCATTTCATCACATTGCATATCATGATAGGGACGTCGATGGATCACGGAGTCATCGGGAGTTGCTGGAGAAATGGTGCTTTTGGAGATCATGTCGCCATGATGGAGAGCTAACTTCTGATTATATTTTACCCAGGCAAGCCCCGGTGCACAACCCCTACTTTCTGTAGTTTAAATTATAATTGTGCATTAAGTTTTAAGGAGTTGGATGAAACCCAATTGCATATATATCTTTATTCCTATGATTCTTACTAGTATGATAGGATCGTGTAGAATGCTATGCTACAGGACCCCGGTAGAAGCCGAGTGATTGCCTGTCACTCGCGAGAGATAGGAAATATATCATTGGATTACTACCACTTGGAAAAATATGAAAATGGTGGAAAGGAAAATGGTGACTGGACAGGGATATGGTTTGGGTATTGGAGTGTAAGGAGTTGTGTCGCCGTGGACACGGGGCATAGCTTAGTTACACTGTTTTCCCCGTCTGGTCGGTTAAGGACCGATCGTTGCATATGACTATAAGTAGGTCACAGACTTATTATCCCGAGCACATACTTGTGTATGGGCACTTGGAAGACTTGTTGCTCTCTTGTCGTGGATCCGGCTCTTTCCGGACCGACTGTTAGGGTTTATTTTGGTGGAGGAGGTCCTTGCACCGCGCTGAGTCTAGGGCTCAGGGGCGGGGGCTTGGAGTCCCAGTTTGGACGGGGACCTGGACACCCGGGACAGGAGAGTGATGGGTTGGTCCTGCTTGTGCCTGGGGTACAAGCGGGGCGTGTGTTTTTGGGGTACCCAGTTGGGGACATTGATTCGCGAATCGCTGGGCTATCCGATACGGCTTGTCTATGGTTTAGCATCGTAGTAAGAACTGAAAGATGAAAGATGGAAGATGGACAAAGGAAATTTGATTGCTTACCACATGCTTGAAAGTAGCACAGGTGCTTACATAGAATGGTTAGTTAATGAACCAATGCGGCTATTAATAAAAATCGAATATAAGGACGCATGTTTAGTAATGCTTCCTGCAAATGCAATGAACCCACAAGCCAAATAACTTTGTATATCCTTGGAGTCTTTTCTTTTCTCCTGTCGGGTAAGTCTTGCTGAGTACAATTGAGTACTCAGGGTTTTATTCCCCCTGTTGCAGGTGACAGGTGGATGCTAAAGCTGACCCTTGTGTGTGGATACCTCCTGGTGGGCTCAGCAAGGATTCCTTTACGCTGCGATCGTAGTTTTTATTTACAACTCTCACCGAATGTTTTTATAAATGAAAGTTTATAATCTGTTGTCATAGTTGCTATATATCAATACTTCAACATGTCATGAATAGATATTTATTTCCGCTATAATTCTAATAACATGTTTATATTCTGCTGTTACATTAAATTATTCATAACTCTAATAAAATGATTTCATTCCGCTGTTATATTAATAAATGTTATACTCTGACGTTCATGTAAAGTGATGTAAGAAATGGTTAAGAATGATGTAAGCTTTATTCTCTCATTTGTGATCCTGATGGCAAAAATGTGGATTTTCGGGTTCTCCCCTGGGGTGTGCCCGACGGAACCGAGTAATTTAGTGTTCTCCCTCGAGTGCTTTGTGTCTAATGGAAGACAAGCACTCCTGTGAGGCATTAGATTAGACGGTTCTGCCACAGGTGGTATCAGAGCACAAATGAGGAAATAAGGCTTCAAAAACCTTTTTCTAAACTAAAATTTGACAACCTGTTTTTGCAAAATGTTAGTGCGTTTGTATGCGAAGTTATATAAGTAGCCCTATTACTATGGTTATGTATCCAGGATAGATGGCACTCTGCTGACTTAGGTAGACTTAATCAAGTTTCTGCAGGTACACTGACTCGAGCATAGTCCGATAGTATCGGCTAGTTACAGGGAGAGAACGATGTGCCAAAACTCTGAGAACAGTTGCCCTATATGTGGCAACAGTGCAAGGATGTATAGGATGTGCATTCATGCATATCCTATTTGTGCATTGTAGCGCTCGTATTGCTGGTAGATATGCCATCCATAGGTGTCACGCGTGTCATATTATGCACGAAGGACTCGTTCCTGTTCTAGAGTTAGGTCCGTGCTATGACTTCGTGTTTCGCGTTCGCCCGTGGTTCGCGCCGATCGTGACCCACGTCTCTCTGTACCCCTTCTCTGCGCTCTTGTCGGACCCTTGCCCTGTAGTCATACTAGTCAGTAATGGCATCGCACGTCGCTCGCCTCGAACTCGTGGAAATTGGTCGATTCATCATAGTGACCCCGCGCGGGAACCCTAGTGAACTGCGCTAGGACCACTAAACGCTCTGCCTTTATAAGTAGAGCCTGGTTTAGCCATTGGTACCACCACTCGGTGCACTTTAGCTCTCTTAGCTTTTCCTTTGAGCCAGCTTTTTGCTCAGCCTCCCTTGCAACCACCGCCAAGGATGGCAGGAGCCTAGGTTAGTACCTACTACATGAACATTGAGGGTTTTCCCAAAATCTTGCACGCCACCCTGCAAAAGCTTAGAGTCAATGATCACCCCGAGTATGAGGGTCGTGAGTATGAGGAGCATGGCACCGAGTGGTGTGAGGTTACCGTCTACATCGGGAAGAGTGAGGAGTTCCCTGACCTCACTGAAGCCTAGAGTGTGACCGCAACCGGGTTTCGCTTCGTCGACACCTACCAGGTTGTGGCCTGCAAAGCCTTGTGGTACCTCTGCTAGATCTATGAGGAGCCCATTGCCCATACCCCCATGCAGTTCTTTCCTCCTTTGGACAAGAATCGGCGGGCATGGAGGGCTTTGCAAGGACGAGATGTGCAAGAGGACAGTCCCACCATGGTGCACTTGACCACGTACCTGCTCGCTCTAGATGAGCAGTACGACCGTCAAGCCTTGGAGCTAAGGGCGTGCCTTCAGCGCACCAAGGAAGCCGAGATCTTCAACCGGATGCTCTAGGTGCAGCTCATCGAAGCGCATGCTAGTGCTACAGCTGCTAAGAGCCGAGAGGCTGCCATGGAGGAAGTTCTAAAGGAGGCCGAAGATCGGCATGTTCATCAGCTGTGGGTGGCCTATCTTGTCACCAGGGCCGAGCGGAGGACGTTGGCTACTGGAAGGCAGGATGCCCCGATCTTGGAAGGGATCCCTATCCACCCGCCAGAAAGAAGAACTGGTGTTACAGCACCTCCCGCACCTCCACCCTCGGAAGTGTCAGATGAAGAGCCCTTGGTTCCTCTCACTCAGTCATTGCCCCGCGAGGATGTAGACTAGTTGCATTGGGACATTGTGCCCGTAGTAGTAGTGTTTTTCATTGCTGTCCCCCTGTATTGTACTCTTGCCGTTGTTGCCGTCCGTAGTTGTTGAGATCGTCCAACTGTAGGTGAATGCTATGCCGTGAATGTGAGCCTGAATGCCTATACGTTGTACCCGTATAAGACCGTTGGAACATGAATTTTATTTATTCGCTGTGTTTATTGCGTTCATCTACCTTAAGTTCGTTAGGTGTGCTTAAGAGTTTCATGGGTGATATCAAGTGGGTTACAAGAGAAGTTGCCATTCTGATACCAGCAGATCATCCGTGATTGGGTGTTATTGGACACTGTATAGACTAATGGTGGATGTCCCAACAGAACACTTGAATCTCTTTAAACCAAATCCGCCATTGGATTTGAATTCCTTGTCCCTTGTTGTGAAGGGAACCCTTGTTGTTTGAATTTTCCATTGCAATACTTCCCTTATTCTGTGGTCTACGACCCCACTGCCTTCATGGCATGTAATTTGGTAGTAGTTGCCTGGTTAAAAGCTTGGTGCCACGATGAAACCGAGGGCTCCCTATGGAATAGCTGCCACATGGTGACGCTGCTCGGCACGCGCTGGTATCGAGGTTGTTGACCAAGTACCTTTACCAAGTTACACCGCCATACCGTTTTGTTTTAAAAATTTTCTCCTTGGAAATGTTCAGGTGTTCAAACGGGAATTCCACAATGGGTTGATGCAGAGGTGTTCTCTCAAGGTAAACAAGAGATGGTTTTGGGGAAAGAAAGTATGACATGATCTCAGTCCACTTGAAAGACGGATGTGGTCGAGTAAAGGAAAGAAAAAGAAGAGTAGTAAGGAAGGTTAACAGTGGATAGCCGGGAGTAATAGAAAAGTCAGAGTGGACGTCATGTCCCAACCCTATTTTTAGTTGACCGTGCTTCACATGCTGGGTCATTTCGTTGCGTGTCCTATGAACGTTGTCTGTATCGGGTCTTTAGCTCCCCGTTTTCGCGTGGCCGCGGCATCGTGCAGTGCTCGCCGTCTTTATGCACTGGGCGTTGCTCCTTTTTCTAGCATCCAGTCGGCTCCCGACTCTCGCGCCTCGTCCCTGTATCGGACCCCCCCCCCCATTTCCCCTTCCCTTTCTTTCTTCTTTTGGTGACACGACCGCCCGCACGCCTGTCTCGTCGAGCGGAGCTCCTCTACTCTCCTTTATTTTCCCCTCCACCGCTCGCGCAGGAAGCACACCATGTTTCAGACCTTATCTCCACAGCATGCACCATCGGTGTAGCCCATCCCCGCCGCATCCGCCTCCGGTGTGTTGCTTCTCACCTCCGTTCGCCTATATAAGATACCCTTGGTCCTTGCTCTTCTTCATCCCCATTCCTCTCGCTTTCACAGCAGAACTACAAAATCTAGGTGACGTTGGGAAGCTAGGTTCGTTTGTCTAAGGTGATGGTGTGATCTGTGAAGAAGAAAGGATCCGGTTCGTCGAAGAAGTTCAATCCCCTTGGTTAGTTGGCCTTAGGATTCATGATGTTTTACTTCTCAGTCGACTGTTTCTAGATTTGTTGGTGCTATGCCATGTTTTGGATAATCATCTTCTTGTTGATTCTCCATTGTCCTCGTCTATCCTGACTTTGGGAGTAGGTCTTGGGTGTATCAAGTTGCTCTTAACCAGGTATCCCTAGATCCCCGTGTGGTTTAGTGTTCAAAGTCGTGTAATCTTTCATGTAATCCCTGATCTACGGAATGTAATTGTGTTTCCCCTTTTCTGGTTCTAGTTTCGAATCTTGGGACAAGATTCTTTTTAAGGGGGGTTGGTTGTAACACCCCGGTGTTACGATCCTTTTTAGCGCCGCGATTTAGGCCTAAGTAAAACTTTCGAACGAGTTTCTCGAATTTTTGATTCACAACATATACGGGGAACGATAAGCGAAGCTTGCGTAAATTAGTAAACCGCATAAAAGTTACGACGGATGAACGTGCTCCAATGCAAAGTGCTGTTATGACCATTTATATATAAGAGTGCCTGAGTCAGAAGTACGTGGTCCTATTTCTGAGTCAACTCGTGTCAATTTTGCCGCGCTGTCTCTGCACTGATGGAGTTGGCCGAACCTTCACGTTGTTTGCTTGCTCTGTCTCTGATCGTCCTTGCCTGTCGCTGGCTGTCTATGTGTTCAGCTCCCGACGTGTTCGTAGTGCCGGTGTGTAGACGACGTGCATGATCCGCATACTGCTGTCTACCCTGTCCTCATCAGGTCCTTTCATGTTCCATGTGCACGCAGGCGAGCAGCTGACGACCACGCTATGATGTCCTCCCACTATCCCACAGTCACGTCTATGAAATTGGGGCGAGCCAGCGAGCAGTCTCCATTGTTTTTCCTTTTCTTGTCTGCTTGCCACGCTGGCTCTGTCTGCATCTGTCTCTACGAAATTTGCAAGCCGAGCACCAGCCTTGGCTGCGTCTGGTGTCATCGTTTTCTCCGACGCTTTTCCCCCTCTTTTTCTTTCTTCTCTGCTGTGCCGAGGAGGGAGCGCCCCAGCTAGGAACTCCACTACCCCGTCATTTTGATTTTTGGCCGAGCGCTGCTTTTCCCCCATCCCCTCTCCTCCTCTCTGCGGCGAAATCTGGGCGTAGGCCGCGAGCGCTGTCCCTCCGTGCTTCGCGTGCCCCTCGGCCCCGCACCCGCCTGCTGCTCTTCCTCTCCCTTCCCCACAGCGCCCGAGCCGCCACGCGCTGGCGTCCCTACGGTCCCACGTGGCACCAGCTGCTCCACGCGTAGCGTGTCCGTGCCAGGCGCGGCCGCGTCCCCGCTGCTTGTGCCAGCAGCGCCATCTCTCCCGCGCTGCCCCGCCGTTCACGCTCTGTAGCACCTTGCATCCACCGCACGCCCACACCAGCGCCCTCCTCACTTCTCCTATCGCGTGTGGCTCCACACTGCCTCACCTCGCGCGCCAAGCCACAACGCCCCGCTCGGCACCCCGTTGTCCGCGCCCACCGTGGCCGTCCATCTTCCCAGCCAGGTATGGCACGCCGCCACCTTGCTCTCGGCTCCCCGTGCTGCCGTCCCGCGTGCATGCCGTGGCCTTGCGCTGGTCCCCATCCCCATCACCTTTGCCGCAGCGCCTCCATCATCGGTGTTGCCCCCGTCTTCGCATATGCGCGCTCTACGCTCTAGCGTAGCCGGCCGTACTTCACCGCTCGCTACTCCAAAGCACCGCCATTGAGCCGTTTCTCCCCCTGCCATCCTTCACGAGCAGGCGCACCGCCCTCACTTCCCCACTCCTCATCAGCGCTGGGCACCCGACCGGACCACGCCACCACCGAGCCCACGCAGCCGCTGCGCTCAGTTATGCGCTGGTTCGCGCCTTCCCCATGCCACTCCTGGTGCACCGCGCGCGTGCTAGCCACGGCGCTGCCATTTCGTAGTGCCCAGCCACTCTCGGAGCCGTGGAGTCCTCCTGCCAGCGTGTGGCTCTGCCTCGTTTCATCTTCCTCCCCGTGCGCCGGCGTCCCGCCATCATCCGAGTCGGTGGAGCGCCCCGCTGTGGCACAGCCGCCCTTCCGTGCGTCGTGCTCGCGTGGCTCCTTGCTTCACTTCTGGCTCGCCCTCTCCGCAGCGCCCGCCGGGAGCCATGTTGTGCCGGTGGTCGAATTTTGGGCCGGCCGCGTCTGTCCCGGCGCTCCTCTGCTCCCTGCGTTTCGCTTCTGGAATTTGGAAGGAAGGTGAGGAAAGGGTATTAATCCAAGCAAAAACGTTATACGGGGTTTTTACTGCAATAATACATGGCACATTGAACAGGACTCTGGACCTATGATTGATTAGTGAAAAGCGTAGGGGCCATTTCACGTATCTGCCGCACCTGTGGGCTTGACCGACTAGGCCAGCCTACCGCCCCGCGCCTGGGCCATTGCGCGCCTTGCTGGGCCGCCTGCCGCATTGGGCCACCGTATGCCCCGTTGGGCTGGCTGGTCACCTGCGTGCTGGGCTGTCCGCGCCTGGGCTGCCCTGACCAATTGGGCCACACGTCGGGTGCCGCGCGCCTTGCTGGGCCACCGCACGCCCGTCCGCTGGTCCCGCCTGGGCTGCTGATTGCACCCCTCCACCTACGGGCCAGGTCAACTCGCTGGTCGTTGGGCCAGATGTGTGGCCGCTGGCCCTTTAGTTTTATAAAGCGATTGCTAATTGAGTCTCGGGAATAAAATTGTAACATCAATATAAAATGGCATAGGAATCCGTGAATAGCGAAACCAGTTTTGTTAGTCCCCTAAAATCATGCTCTACATGTTAGTATATTTTGTTCACAAAGTTTGGCAATATTTTTGGGAGCTATATAATTATTTTAAAATGATGAATATTGTTAAAAGATGAACTTGTAGGAATTTTCCGGATAAATCGGTAATAGTGTTGACTCTAAAAATTTGACAGTAAACTACTAATATTATTATCCTGACTGTTATCCCGAGCACATACTTGTAGGAACCGATCGTTGCATATGACTCTAGGTAGGTCACAGACTTATTATCCCGAGCACATACTTGTGTATGAGCGCTTGGAAGACTTGTTGCTCTCTTGTCGCGGATCTGGCTCTTTCCGGACCGACTGTTAGGGTTTATTTTGGTGGAGGTCCTTGCACCGCGCTGAGTCCAGGGCTCAGGGGCGGGGGCTTAGAGTCCCAGTTTGGATGGGGACCTGGACACTCGGGATAGGAGAGTGATGGGTTGGTCCTACTTGTGCCTGGGGTACAAGCGGGGCGTGTGTTTTCGGGGTACCCAGCTGGGGACATTGATTCGCGAATCGCCGGGCTATCCGGTACGGCTTGTCTACGGTTTAGCATCATAGTAAGAACTGAAAGATGAAAGATGGAAGATGGACAAAGGAAATTTGATTGCTTACCATATGCTTGAAAGTAGCATAGGTGCTTACATAGAATGGTTAGTTAATGAACCAATATGGCTATTAATAAAAATTGAATATAAGGACGCATGTTTAGTAATGCTTCCTGCAAATGCAATGAACCCACAAGCCAAATAGCTTTGCATATCCTTAGAGTCTTTTCTTTTCTCCTGTCGAATAAGTCTTGCTGAGTACAATTGAGTACTTAGGGTTTTATTCCCCCTGTTGCAGGTGACAGGTGGATGCTAAAGCTGACCCTTGTGTGTGGATACCTCCTGGTGGGCTTAGCGAGGATTCCTTTATGCTGCGATCGTAGTTTTTATTTACAACTCTCACCGAATGTTTTTATAAATGAAAGTTTATAATCTGTTGTCATAGTTGCTATATATCAATACTTCAACATGTCATGAATAGATATTTATTTCCGCTGTAATTCTAATAACATGTTTATATTCCGCTGTTACACTAAATTATTCATAACTCTAATAAAATGATTTCATTCCGCTGTTATATTAATAAATGTTATACTCTGACGTTCATGTAAAGTGATGTAAGAAATGGTTAAGAATGATGTCTGCTTTATTCTCTCATTTGTGATCCTGATGGCAAAAATGTGGATTTTCGGGTTCTCCCCTGGGGTGTGCCCGATAGAACCGAGTAATTTAGTGTTCTCCCTCGAGTGCTTAGTGTCTAATGGAAGACAAGCACTCCTGTGAGGCATTAGATTAGGTGGTTCTACCACACCGGCGCGCCTCGGCCTCCCGCTGCTGGGTGACAGCGAGTTGCGCGCCCACATCTCCTCACAGCCTGGCCTCCTTGGTAAGGCGGTCCCATTCCGTTTTTGCTCACGAAGAAACTGAGACTTGTCCCGGCTATGAGCAACAATATTCTGAAAAGAGGACCGGAATCAGAAGACACGAAAACACAGAAATGTGTGCAGAAAGAAGAAAACAAGCGAGAAGATCACGCAGATACCTGGCTAGAAGGAACGAGGATTTGACGCAAGGCACCACTGGCCTCCCTCAAGGCACCCATCACCACCGAGAGCCTGACATCAAGACTCTCCCGCTCCAAGCTCTCGGCAGCATTGTCAAGCGAAAAAAGAACCGACGCTGGGTCCTGAGCGGCCATCCACTAGACCAGCGGCTCACCCCACATGGGGGAGCGGCTGCCTCCTGACAACAGGGCCAAAGGCAGCTCCCTTCTGGTCCTCCCCACCACCGTCACGCCATCCCAAAGTTAACATCAAGGAGTCGGAAATTCAAGAGAAAAGAGGAGCGCGGGGAAAGAAAGCTTACGAAGTTGAAAAACTCCGATTCCAGCCGCATTAGGGGATGCCCCGACACCGGATACACATGATCGAGGACATCGCCGGCAGAGTCCTTCGTAGGCTCCATCGTCTCCTTGATGCGCTGCGCCACCTCGTAGGGAGGAAGCGCTTCATCAACGAGCACTATCCCTTCAAACAGCACTCCAGGCACCATCTAGTGTAGGGGGAGCGCGCGCGCCATCAGCGGCGCCACCCTCCTTACGTGGTAGGCACCAATGATCCCTAACCCCTTCATGCCTCGGTCCTTCAGAGTATGGAGGGTGACGAGAAGATCGGTGAGATGCTTCTTCTCCCTAGTCAGGACGCCCCACTTCCACGACTCTGGGGCCTCTTCAATGAGGCTCCCTGAATACTTCGGCAGGGGGGCATTCACGTCGTCCCTGATGTAAAACCACTACGAATGCCACCCCTTGTTGGAGGATGACAAACACATCAATGGGTAGCCGCTCGCCCGAGTGTGGCATAGGTGAATGCTGGCACATCCCATCGGCACACTCACCTCCTTCCCCCCAATCCGCCTCTTCGACAGACTGACGGTATAGAAGTGCCGCCACAGATCAAAGTGAGGATCGATCCCCAGGAAACCCTCACATAGGGCAACAAACGCTGCCATATGTTGAAACCCATTAGGAGTAAGATGCTAAAACTCCACCTGATAGTAATCCAACAGCCCCCGAAGAAATCTATGCGCAGGTACGGCGAATCCCCGCTCATGAAAGATAGCGAAAGACACGACATACCCTTCGGGCGGCGACGACTGGTCCTCATCACCGGGCAGCAGCCACCCCTCAGCAGCGGCCGATGGACGGAGAAGGCCGCGGCGGACAAGGCCCTCCACACACCGAGGGGTAATTCCAGATCTACCCCACAGCTCCATTGAGGTGTCGGGAAAAAGGTGGGGGCGAGCTCGATGGTGGCTGCAACGCGGGCGCGAGCTTGATGGCGGCTACGACGTGGATGCAAACCTAACAACGGCAGCAGCACGGGAGCTGGAAGCTAAAGCAATTGACGGCGAAAGATTTAGACACGAAGGCGAGAAGGCGAAATACAAAACCCTAGGGGTGAACCCCGTGGTTTTATAGGGGCGGCGGATGCGAGAAGGGCAACCATCCGCCTCGATCTCCGAGCCTACCACGCGCATCACCGCGTCACCTCACGCGATACGCGCACACAATCTATATCCTTTCCCACCAAAACCGCACTAGACGGTTCGCTTTCTCAAGTGGATCGAACTCTTTCCCCACAGAGGGAATATGGGTCAGAATGCTTCGTCTCTGGCCCACCTAGGCCTGGAACGTCCAGGGATCGGCCCAATGGTCTCGACGACGAACCCAACAGGGGATGTGCCCATAAGCAACCAGAACCCAGGGACATAAGCATCACCAGGGCCTCGATCCGCAGTCGGGTTCCAGCCAGGCTGGCCCTGAATAAAATTCCCATGAACGGAATACCATGATTCCCTTAAAATATCCAATTGATGAAAAACCAAGTCTTTCGGCCTTACCCGTGGAGGGTCCGATACTACCCCCCGGGCGACTCTACTCAAATCACCCGGGGCTTGGGGGCTACACCCATCGGGTGCGCTCGCGCGCACCCTCTGGCGAATTAAACTCCGACAAAGTCGAATACACCCCCCAGGTGACTCTACTCAAATCATCCGGGGGCTCAGGGGCTACACCCATCGGGTGCGCTCGCGCACACCCTCTGGCGAATTAAACTCCGACGAAGTCGAATACACCCTCCGGGCAATTCTACTCAAATCACCCGGGGGCTCGGGGCCTACACCCATCGGGTGCGCTCGTGCGCACCCTCTAGTGAATTAAACTCTGACGAAATCAAAAACACCCCCCGGCCGATTCTGTCTGAATCACCCAGAGGCTCAGGGGCTACTATCGGGGACCTAATACTAGGGTATCCAAGGAGATGGAATTAATAACCATCGAACGTTAAAAACTCCTAGACGGATAAGGGCGCTACTGCGTTTCTTACCCGAATGACGGGAGTTTGGTTCCGCCTCGCCCGACGCTCGTGGGCTAGCTTTGCCTCACCCGAGGGCTAGGGGCTAGACTCCGCCTCGCCCGACCCCCAAGGGCTGGGCTCATCCTCGCCCGACGGATAAAAAGCTAGGCCCCACCTCGCCCGACGTCCGAGGATGAACCTCACCTCGCTCGATGTCCAAAGACTGACTCCGCCTCACCTGACAACCACTCCTCGCTCACTCATAACAATAGGTATAGGGTAAGACAAGACGTTCGGGTCAACCGCGGCATCAAGGACCATACCCTGCACCCCTACAGGAAAGTACCATCAGGAAGTGATGGGACGGGCGCTTAGACCCTTCCAAGCGTGGCAGAGCCTAAATAGTATTACGGGTGCGTGCTCTTCGCCCTATAGTGTTGTAGGCGTCGCCTTCAACCTCCGAGTGAAGAACCCGACGCGGACATACGACAACCACTATGTTCCAAAGCAGGGACTCCTGTCTTCTACAGTGACAAACGAGCAGTCACCGCGCCATCCGCTCCCTACGGGGTCAGAGATCAACAACCCCGTCTAACACGCCGCCCGCAGGGGTGGGATGGGATGCACCCACTTGCTAAAAGAGGCCAAGGCATGGCCTATGAAGATCAACAAGCACACCGCTTCTGACACGGTCTGCCATGTTATACAGGGCAGGCGCTAGAAAAAAGGAAGACCCGGCTCCTTCGAAGGACCTCCTATACCCTTGCTATTTTCTTCTTTCTCCCATCTGTAGCCCCTGCTCCCCCCTTGGTCTATAAAAGGGAGGGCAGGGCTCCCCACTAGAGGGACCAACTTTTGACAGACAACACAACACACATCACACACAGTCAAGCTACTATCAAGCTCTTGGCATCCTTTCGACCCTCCCATCAGAGACCTGGGACCAGTCCCTCTCTCGACCATTTGTACCCCCTACTACAAACTATTTTCAGTGCTAATAACACGAGCAATAACAAACTAGATGTAGGGACATTCAGCCCGAACTAGTATAAATCTTGTGTCCTTTAGCGCACCATCCGGGCCTAACGCGCATAAATATAAATTTACTTGCCGGTGCTTATTCGAAACATCGACAGTGTCCAAACCACTCCTCACTAGAATAGTGACCAATGTGTCAAATCTTGAAGGCAAGCATCTCAAAAACTTGTGGGAGAAGTCCTTGTCCTTCACCTCTTCTCCAAGTGCTTTGAGATCATTAACAAGCACTTAAAGCCTATGAAACATCTTCGGCACACTCATCCTCCCTCATCTTGAAGCTTGCAAACTTCTCTTTGAGAATGTATGCCTTTGCACCCTTCACGGCTTGAGTGCCCTCAAATGATTCTTCCAACTTCTTCCAAGCCTCATGAGCCATCTCAATATTTTTTATTTGCTCAAATATTCTCTCATCAATTGCATCATGAATGGCACTTAGAGCAATGTCATTGTTTTGGAGAAGCACTTCTTCGTCCGTGGTGGGATTCTCTAGATCATTAATCTCAATTTTGGTTTCTACCACCTTCCACACTTTCCTATTGATTGACTTGATATGTGTGGTCATCTTTGATTTCCAATACAGATAGTTTGTGCCATTAAATTAGGGTGGCTTCTTTGTATTGTTGATTTGAGCCATTTTTACACCAAAGGTTGTTAAGCCTCAAATCACGGTGATCTCATCTCTGATACCACTTGAAAGGTCCTAATGGCTAGAGGGGGGTGAATAGCCTAATAAAAATTTCTACAACAACACTTAACAAACCGGTTAGACAATTATGAGGCGAAGCAAGTGTTGCGCTAGCCTACTAAAAATGCAAGCCACCTACCACAATTTTAGTTTCTATTGTCTCTAACCAAACAATAGCTATGGCATAACACTAAGTTAGTGTGCTCTCAAAGACTAACTAAAGAGCCACACTAACCAAACTAACAAGCTCTCACAACTAGCTACACTAAAGAGCTTGATAACTAGTTTGCGGTAATATAAAGAGAGAGAGCAAGATAGTTATACCGCCATGTCGAGGAGTGAACCAATCAATCACAAGAATCAATATCAATGAAGACCAATCACCTCGAAATCAAATAATGAACACAATGATTTTTACCGAGGTTCACTTGCTTGCCGGCAAGCTACTCCTCGTTGTGGCGATTCATTCACTTGGAGGTTCACGCGTTAATTGGCATCACACATCAAACCCTCAATAGGGTGCCGCACAACCAACACAAGATGAGGATCACACAAGTCATGAGCAATTCACAAGAGTACCTTTTGGCTCTCCACCGGGGAAAGGTCAAGAACCCCTCACAATCACCACGACCGGAGCTGGAGACAATCACCAACCTCCGCTCGACGATCCTCGCTGCTCCAAGCCATCTAGGTGGCGGCAACCACCAAGAGTAACAAGTGAATCCCACAGCGAAACACGAACACCAAGTGCTTCTAGATGCAAACACTCAAGCAATGCACTTGGATTCTCTCCCAATCTCACAAAGTTGATGAATCAATGATGGAGATGAGTAGGAGAGTTTTGGCTAAGCTCACAAGGTTGCTATGTCAATGCAAATGGCCAAGTGAGTGAGCTTGAGCTGGCCATGGGGCTTAAATAGAAGCCCCCACGAAATAGAGTTGTTGGGCTCCTCACTGCACTGAACACGGGCTGACTGGACGCACCGGTTAGATTGACCGGACGTTGGACCTCAGCGTCCGGTCGCGCGATGCACACCACGTGTCCCCTCTCTTCAAATATTGAATGCTTGATCCCAACGGTCAAGTGATGACCGGACGTGCTGCTGTGAAGTGACCGGACGTTGGACCTCAGTGTCCAGTCGTTTCCAGTAAGCATCCAGAAATGAAAAATCACGACCGGATGCGTCCGGTCATGCTCGACCGGACACACCTAGCGCCCGGTCACACGGTGACTCCCCTGTGCGCTGCCACATCAGCTGGACCAAACACACCCTATCAGTGTCCGGTCACTAAGTGACCCAGTGTCCGATCGAAGACTGACGCCAACATCTTGATGCTCCACCTAACCGGACGCGTCGGTCCTACTGAGACCAGCGTCCGGTCACTTAAAGTGACCTCCGTCTTTTCTATCTAGGGTGTTAGTGGCACCATCAGACTGTCCGCACTCTACGGGCGGACACTCCACTGGTGAAGTTCCTAACCCTTACTCAAATGTGCCAACCACCAAGTGTATCATCTTGTGCACATGTGTTAGCATATTTTCACAAACGTTTTAAGGGTGTTAGCACTCCACTAGATCCTAAATACATATGCAATGAGTTAGAGCATCTAGTGGCACTTTGATAACCGTATTTCGATACGAGTTTCACCCCTCTTAATAGTATGGCTATCGAACCTAAATGTGATCACACTCTCTAAGTGTCTCGATCACTAAAACAAAATGGCTCCTACCATTTATAACTTTGCCTTGAGCCTTTTGTTTTTTCTCTTTCTTCTTTTCAAGTCCAAGCACTTGATCATCGCCATGGCATCGCTATCATCATGTCATGATCTTCATTTGCTTCACCACTTGGAGTGTGCTATCTATCTTATGAACACTTGATAAAGTAGGTTAGCACTTAGGGTTTCATCAATTCACCAAAACCAAACTAGAGCTTTCAAAGCTCCACAGCAAAACTTGATCCATCTAATTGTTATCGGAGATGTGTTGACGTAGGACTCCAAGTTCTGTTGCGCGCAACCCTGAGTCGCTTCATGACGCTGAGTCTGAGATCACCAGCGATGGAAGCAGATCGCGATGCACAATGTCGAGAGACGCCCGGTTGCTACCGACGTCGTAGGTCTTGAGGTCGTTATAGCTTCTTGATCGCAAAAATCCCATCTCATTCGCCAGGGATCAGCACGCACTCCCCTACCTGATGCGCCAACTGTTGACAAAAGATGCTCGGCAGTCCACCGAGGGGTATCCCGCGATGGTAGATTTGTCGTAGAGGTGAGCGAGAACAGGAGCGAGATGATGACAAGACACAAGATTTAGACAGGTTCAGGCCAGCTGATCGACGTAATACCCTACGTCATGTGTCTTTGGTTGATTGTATTGAATATGAGATTATTTCGAGGGGGTCCCTACCCGCTTTATATAGTCTGGGGGACAGGGTTACAAGTCAGTTAGATCTAGATCTATTCGGCTATATGGTAAGTATTTACAGGGAATACGATATCTATCATATCCGAACAGATCCTTCTCTATCTTCAAGATTCTTCTTATTACCTTGCGGTGCACGCCGACCAGAGCTGAGCCCCATAGGCTTTGATCTTATGGGCTAGACCTCCCCTGGTGGTGCGGCCCATGTCTTGTCCTATGGATACCTAGGGTCATATCCCCCACAGCCACCTCCCCCTTCACCCGCACCCACGCCTATCTCCCTCTCCGCCGTGTCCATGCCCGAGTGAGGAGATCAATGGCTGCGTATGTGCTCGTAATGAGGGTTCAAATCTTAGACGGAGCTGATGGAGATGGATGACGAGCACCTCAACGAGGGCGAGCAGCTTGCGTTGTTGCTAGCCACCATGCTCCCTCTCCCACCGCCCTTCTCTCCCCTTTCAGTTTCTTGCCAGTGGCAAAGTCCGAAGCCTGCCGGTGGTGGCGAAGATGCAGTGGCGTGGTGAAGAACCGAGAGGTGAGTGAGGTAATTCCTAAAATGCGGGTCCACATGCTTATACAAGCCTGGCTCCATGAAAACAGATGCTTACGTGATATCTTTCCCCCCCTGTTTTGTCCCCTTTTCAATGGATGCTTACCAAACATCTAAGGTGTGTTTGGTTTGGTGGATATACCTAGACGGGAGATGACGATCCATGGACAAGCGATGTGTGGTTCACGGGCGAGTTGGATATGGATATCTCTGATAGTAAATTGTATGGCGAGCTCATCCATGTTTATAATATGTCATTAGTAAATAATTAAGAATTATTATTATGTTGTATTATTGCTTAGTAATTATGGTGGCAAGATTTTTTTGTTAAGTGCTAATAGGTTGATTAGTGCTTGTTTTATATGCCAATCAGGATAATAACGATGGTAATTAACATATTTTATTTGTAATATTTACTAGTGTATAATTAGCTGTTATTTTTAAATAATACAAATACAATTAATCAAGTATTCTTATTTTATCTACTTTCATCCATCTAATAACCAAACAAAAAAAATGGTATGTCCTATCTATCCATCCCATTGAGGCGATATGTACACTTGCCCTCAAACTAAACACACTCCTTGAAAACAAAGTGTAACACCTCGGGTGTTTAAAATACTAAAAACTGTCATATCATCATATGCATTGCAAGGCAATTGGTCATATTAAAAACTTTGAGATGCATACACTAAAACAAGTTTATATTCATGTGGTATGTGTTGAATTGTATGGTTTGACTCAAATTCAAAGTTTGTTTGGATTTTGAATTATTTTTCGAGAAAACCCCGCTTTTCGACATTTAAACCCTACCCTGAAAATCTATTTCAAAATCTAAGCACATTTTGGGGTTGAGCCCAAAAGCAAAAGTGTAGAGCTTGACTAGTTAAGCAAAGTTTATCTTTGGAGTTTTTCAAGTTGTTTAGAAAAAATTTGAGTAATTCAAAAAGGCGTAATTCGTTAAATTTCCCTATTCAAATTCAAAAGTTTATTTCAAAATCTAAACCGAATTAGGAGATGGTTATAAAAGCAAAGTTGTAGAACTTGTGATTTTGAACAACTTTTGTTTTTGGAGATTTTTGAGTTGTTATAAAAATTTGAGAGTAATTTGTGAAATTTGGCGAATGGCAAACTTGTAATTATTGTGAACAGTGTCCACCGCTTGCGCTACACCGCCGGCGAGCTTCGGCTTGCTTCCAGTCGCGCGCGTGGCCGTCTGGGCGTCACGTTGGCACGCTGAAGGCTTCGTCGTGGCTTCCTTGCGCTTCCTTGGCCGCCCTATAAAGCTCTGGAGCCGCCGCCGTTCTTCTTTCTTCGTCCTCTGTTTTTCCCGTCGCCGCTGCTCCACTCCGGCGAGCCCGTGCCGTCGTTGTCGTGCTCCACCGTCGCTGTTAAGCTAGTTCTAGCTCCGCCTAAACCTTGTGCGTCCATCTGACCCACCAATTTGGCTTGTCTTCACCGGGAACTCGAGTTTCATCGCCTTCTTCCTCGCGGCCGGTAACCTCACCGTCGCATGCGCCTCTCCGTGGCCAGAGCCCGTCGGTGAGCTGTTGCCCTTGATTGGTGTATCTTTGGCTTCGTCTCGATGCCGTAGTGCTCATTTCATTGTTGCTTGGCTGTTTTGTCCACTGCAGTCGCCGGCACACCATCATCGACGCTCCTTGCTCCGCCGCCGTTGCTGTTCACGTCGACCCGCGTCTACGCTGCTTCTCCAGCCTTGCTTTCTGCTCCGTAGTGTTCGTGGTGAGCTCCTGATGCTTCCTATGCCCTTTGATTAACTGCTACCGTACTCCTATCGCCGGCGTAACGTCGCCGAGCCACCGCGTCCGCCATGGCCGACGCCAAGCTCGTAACTCGTAGTAATTCGTCTAGCTAGTGCCTTCAGTTGATGCGCTGTGATGATGTGGTCATTTTAGTATCATGATCGTCGCCTTTGGACTCACCGTCGGTGAGTTTGCGCCGGTCAGCGCCGTCGTCGTCGTAGTCAACACGCGGGAGGTAGGTGATGACATGTGGGGTCCGATGTCAGTGACTCAGCGTTGAGAATGAATTTTTCCTTTTTCAGAATTGAATGAATAGTAATAGATTTTGTTATTTTTGTGTAGATTTATTTAGAGCTCCAAAAATTATGAAAATTTTTGTGTGACCTCTCTGTGATGTATATTATTTAATAAAAATATGAAATGTTGTTTTTCAGTAATTTTTGAATGTGATAAAAATTGCTCAATTAATTAATAAATGAGTTTCCATGATTTTTCTAGGCTTATTTATTTATCCAAAAATTATGAAAATTGTTTTGCCACTTAGTTATCATGTAATGAACATTTACAAAAATTTTGAGCTCAATTAGAATAAGTTGATTTATTTCATAATTTTGAATTAAATAATTAATTCATAAAAGCAAATAGTAACCTTTAATGATTTAGGTTTTGTTTGAAATTTTGATTGAGTGATGACCTTGGATCATTAGTTGATAATGATTCTTGGCAATTGATTGGGTGTTGCGAAAAAGGTTTGATTAGTTTGACTTGTAACTGTACCGCAAAGGAAAGTTGTATTCAAATTATTAATTTTGCATCCATCCTCGAGCATCATGTTTCGTATTCCGCATCATGTTAAACATGGCATTGTTATTACGTGTAGTAAACGAAGGTGAACACGTGGTAGTTAATCAAGTTGTCGGGGAGGTTGATCCGTCTATTGAGGTCGGATCGAATACTTGTGTAACGTCGCAGGAGCCGGACTTTTCCGTCAACGAAGGCAAGCCCCGGATGCATACAACCCTACCTTGTATTTTACGAATTGATTTCGCTTTTGCTTCTCGTTACTGCATTAAGTGATTAGGAGTCAAATGAAAAACAAATTGGTGCATTACCACCCTTGTTATTCCATATTTACCATATTACCAGTTTTAAACTCGTATATGTCTAGTTTTGCTTAGCTATGCATAGAACGATGAAAGTCGGGCGATTACCTATCACCTGCAAGTTTTAAATGGAACATTGGTTAATTATGTTAGCATATGATATGGGAATGTGGAGTAATAAATCTAGACCGGGCGGACTCGGTGTGTGTGAGCCACAAGACATGGAGGTCTTGTGAGCGGGTTCTTTCCGCCCGTGTCGATTAAGGCACGTCCGTTGTTGAATTGCATGAGGTGAGAATTTGTAGTACTAACCACATACTTCGGTAAGCCTGAACTTGGTGATTCTATTACGAGAATGGCTACTCGCGCACTGGGAGTGGAGAGATGGCGAGAATAGCGTGTACCCACGTGGCCATGGGCTGGAATGGTGGAGTACTGTATTCTCGGGTGGCGCGAACCCGTTCTTGTTTCAGAGGATCCGAGGGTAGGTTGGTATATGTAGGTCAGGGACCTGCATATGTCGTGTGGTCTGGAAGTCCCAGCTGGGTTTATAATCGGTTTGAATCGTCGTTGCTCCTCGGTTATGGAGACTCAACTCACTGTTCATCATCGTAGAATTAATAACTGGAACTTGAGAATGGTCGATGAAGGTGTTTGATATGAAGTTTCATGATCTCATTACGGATCGTGTCATCTTTGTATATGAATTTATGAAGTTTAAATTGTTGAAATAAAAGAATTTTGTTAAAGAGCTTTTATGCAAAATAATTTTTGATTATTGCTAAAACCATACCTTGAATCCCTGAGCCTGCATTCCTGAGTTATCAGTTCTTATTTCGGTTAAGTCTTGTTGAGTACTTTTGTACTCAGGGTTCGTTGACCCCTTGTTGCAGGTGAGCCTCATGAGCAGATCTGTTTTGGATCGTGCTGCATGACAGTTGTACCTTGTGATGACGATGAGAAGTAAATGTGTGGCCCTTGGGCAGGGCAATCTCCTTGTGTGTTTTGTATTATATTATAATGCCACTCCACTATTTCATTTTGTAACAAACATCGAACCTAGTTGCGAGGTTTGAAACTGTTGTTTTGTAAATTATGTTATTGTAAGACTTCCGCTGTTTTTACTCTGGTGCTGATATTTGAATAAATGTTGTAATACTACAATGACTCTGTAACGTGATCCTGCTCGGAAATTGTGGATGATTCGGGGTTCCCCGAGGACACCCGACAGTCTTTTTAAGTTATTGGAAACGTATGCATAAATGTCAAAGGTTATCGGACAGTGACAGGTGCATGTGGGCCCTATAACTTAGGAGGTTCTGCCACACAAAGGCCATGTTTAGTTATCCCAAATTTCAGAATTTGGCACTATGCAAAAAGAAGATTCCCTGTCACATCAAACTTGCGGTATATGCATGGAGTACTAAATGTTAACGAAATCAAAAACTAATTGCACAGTTTGGTTGTATTTTACGAGACGAACGTTTTGAGCCTAATTAGTCAACGATTGGACAATTATTACCAAATAAAAATAAAACGCTATGGACGCTTGCGCAAATTCAACCGGCGCCGAATCCGGTGGTCAACTAAACGCGGCCAAAAACAAAAGGTGAAAAGCGGGTGAGTTTGACCGGCCGGGCCCGCAAGAGCCGGTGGCAAAACGGTAAAGACAGAGGAGCCCATCGCCATGGGCAGCGAGAAGAGCGTGGCGCACCCAACAGTCGCGGCGCCGGTTGCCCGGCTCCGGCTCCACCTCTACTCCTCGTTTTAAACGCTCCCCTCCTCTCCCTGGCCCCTACTCCCTACTGATCACAGCGCATCGCATCTACTGCGAGTCTCTCCACACACAGAGTCCGCCTCCGCCGCGGCTCCGGCGCCGCATCGTTCAGGAGTCCCTTCTCCGCGCGGTAGAGGTACTGCGCCGCTCTTCCTCCCCCTTGCCATTCAAGCCTTCTTTTCGTCTCTCTTTTTTTGCCTGTGCTCATTTGATCATTTCTATGCCTGGTCGACGTTCTTGATGAACGCCCCTTGCGTGTTGAGAGACAGAGAGAGAGGGTTCTCGAATTGTGATATTTTGCTTATTTGATTCTTCGTCATATCTGTGTTTCCCCTCTTCTCTGCATTTTGGTTGGATGCGGCATTTATGATTTATTATCGCTGGGTCTGAACTGCAATCAGAACGGGCGTTCCTCCACTACCTGAAGAGCTTCAGTTACTGAACTCGGCCCTGAGCGCATTTATGCCTGATTAGGTGCGGTCCCTGTACCCGTCTGACTATTAGTGAGCTCTCAGTTTTGGTAGGTTTTGTTTGTGTACTGCGTCAAGAAGTTATGGTTACCCGACTGACTTGTTTGGAAGCCAACATTTTTTTTTCTTGCTAGTTGCTAGGTTCAGAGAGAAGTTTTCCATGGTGCATTTTTTTCCCATATTTTTTGGGGTGCATGTGCATATGAGTTGCCAATAATCAGTGCCAGGCACACAAGTGTTAGTACCGTTTCAGTTTACCTGTCACCAGCAAAATATTGTACTCTCTCTAGCAGCGACAAGAAAATTGAAACCGAGGCCGCGTTTAGTTGCGGATGGATTCGGCGCCGCCTGAATCTTGAAACACTGTAGCGTACTGTAGCGTTTTGTTTTTATTTGGTAATAATTGTCCCATCGTTGATTAATTAGGCTCAAAACGTTCATCTCGCACAGTACAACCAAACTGTGCAATTAGTTTTTGATTTCGTCAACATTTAGTACTCCATGCATATACCATAAGTTTGATGTGATGGGGAATCTTCTTTTTGCATAGTACCAAATTCAGGAATTCAGGGGAACTAAACATGGCCCGAGGTTAGTAATTTGCATGATTGATAACTGTTTTGATCAGTAATAATCATTTGTCGGGGAGTGGAAAGCTGCGAGGTCGTGAACCATGAGCCTCTCCAAATCATGTCTTTAGCATTGGGTTCTGGAGGACTGACTGCCCAGTACTTGATTGTTCTCTGGAATTAAAAAAATGTGATCCTTTTAGGTTGAGATTAAACAAGTGGACACTAACCAAGATCTTGTAGTCAGTAAACAATCCTGCAAAGTTGAAAACCAGTACGTCCAGTAGTTGCATGTCCAGTTTCACCCCGGCTAATCTCCTGCAAAAATTTACCTTTGTCACTGCCCTACCATCCCTAGTGGCTGGAGGTTCCGGCTCCTTTTGTCCAAAAGAGCAATTCAGAATCGCCTTTGTTTGCCCCACTTTTGTTCCACCTTTTTTAGTGGGATTCTCTTAACAAGTAGCTTTTCTACAGTGGCCACTACCTTACTCGTGCTGCACTAGTGTATGGGAGGCTCTATGCCTCTATGGGTATGGGCTTACGCTGCCAGTTTTTTTTCTTTATCCAACACGCTAATGGAGTTGATTATTACTTGGCGGTAATGATTGGTCCAAAACTGCAATCATTTGATCCTTGTCCTGCGAGCTTAGGCTTGTTGTTTTCTGCGGCTAACTTAGCAGCATGCTCTGGTCTAGAGTTTAGACTATGTTGTCGCAGGGCTTACTTTATTGTTTCATTCAAGAAATTCTTGAACCATGTGATGTGATTTACTCGTTTTTAGGGGATCACTTTTTTTTTTGTTTAAACATGTTTGTATTAATCATAATTTGGTGTTTCATTCAAGAAAGCTATTCATGATGTCATATGCTCTCTTTGAGGCAAGACGGGTTGTGCTTTAGCCCCTGTCTCGCATTGTCTCCTCTTTTTATGCTTTCATGGATGCCTTTCGGCTTTAGATGCTGGCCCTACCATTTCAACTATTTTGGGCCTTCAAATTTCATTGCTTTCTTACCGCAACTTCTAGCCATTCTTTGGAAGTTGAATCCTTGTCCCTTGTGTTGACTAGCTATGTTTTTTTTATTCCCATGATTTAACATTGCTTCGAGGTAAGAGAGAAGAATCTCTTTAGAAGTTTAGTGAATGGGAAGTGTCGGTAAAGTGATTCTCTCCTAGACTGTCAGGGCCCTCTAAAAGGGCGATCGAGCAGGCTTCACAGTTTATAGTTCACACTGAGTAATTTCGTGGTATCACCACTTTCCCAACATTATTTTATTTCTTTATTGAAAAGCATTTTGAACTAGTTTGGAACAGATAGCTTCTTATAATTCTTAGATGACATCGTCCCTTAGAAAGCACCTTGGTATTTTGATGGCCTGAGCCTCTTGTGGGGTAAGTGCTTCCTCACTGTGGCTTCCATAGCTCAGTCACAGGCACACATGCTTCGTCGCTTGTGCATAAGCAAATCACACTGTGCTTTCTGCTGGGTTCATCACACACATATTTTCTTCAGAATCATGATGAGTTAAATACTGAGTTACTAAGTTGTACTTTCAGTTTCAAAATCTAGCACTAACCTTTTCGATTTCATTGCAGACAGCTTGATTATTTCTCAGTCTTAAACTGATGATGCTGGTGCTCGTTTAATCAATTTGATTCAGAGATATATCAGCTATGGGTGATCTGAATCATGGAAGCTCTCTCCCTCTACTTCTCTGTTTACATCTGTTGTTGCCACTACTTCCATTTGCTATGGCAGATATAGCCTCCGAGAAGCAAGCACTCCTTGCTTTTGCCTCTGCAGTCTACCGTGGCAACAAGCTGAATTGGAGTCAAAATATCCCACTGTGCTCGTGGCATGGTGTGATATGCTCACCGGATCGATCGCGTATATTGGCCCTTAGGGTGCCAGGTGCTGGTTTGATTGGTACCATTCCTGCTAATACTCTTGGCAGGCTTGTGTTCCTCCAAGTTTTAAGCCTGAGGTCTAACCGTTTGAGTGGAAGCCTTCCACACGATGTTGCCTCACTTCCTTCTTTACAAGCCATATTTCTTCAGCACAACGAACTGTCAGGAGACTTGCCTCCATTTCTCTCCCCAAACCTTAATACCCTTGATCTCTCTTACAACTCCTTTACAGGACAAATCCCATCAGGTTTGCAGAATCTTACCAAATTATCTGTCCTGAATTTAGCAGGAAATTCCCTGTCCGGGCCAATTCCTGATCTCAAACTTCCTAGCCTAAGACGGCTAAATCTGAGCAACAACGAACTGAATGGTGCAATTCCTCCCTTTCTCCAAATCTTCTCAAATAGCTCGTTCTTAGGGAACTCTGGATTGTGTGGGCCGCCTCTAACTGAATGTTCCATTCTATCTTCACCTACACCGTCGCAAGCGCCTTCACCACCAAAATTGCCACATCATGAGAAGAAGGCTGGCAATGGCTTGGTAATTGCGGCTGTCGCTGGGAGCTTTGTCATATTTCTGCTAGCTGCTGTGATGTTCACTATGTGCATTTCAAAGAGGAAGGAGAAGAAAGATGAAGTGGGTTACAACGGTAAGGTTACTGATGGTTTAAGGATTGAGAAGCGCAAAGAGGATGTCAGTAGTGGTGTCCAAATGGCGCATAAGAACAAGTTAGTTTTCTTGGAGGGATGTAGTTACAACTTCGACTTGGAGGATTTATTGAGAGCATCTGCTGAAGTTCTTGGAAAAGGGAGCTATGGAACTGCCTACAAGGCTATACTTGAGGATGGCACTAGTGTGGTAGTCAAGAGGCTAAAGGATGTTGTGGCAGGGAAGAAAGAATTTGAGCAGCAGATGGAGCTCATAGGGAGGGTAGGTAAACATGCAAACATCGCACCTATTCGTGCATACTACTACTCGAAGGATGAGAAGCTTGTTGTTTATGAGTATATTGCTACTGGCAGCTTCTCAGCTCTGTTGCATGGTATGCTACTGACCTTCACTGTTGCATGTTCATTACTTATTTACAAGTCTATTTTACTGTGCAAAATGTACCTGGTGACTATTTTGCTTATTAACATTGTGTCTAGATATATAGTTTGGATATATGGTAATGATACAAGTAATTTTTTCATAAAAGTATGCTTTGATAATGTTACACAGTAGTGGTAAATTTGGCTTGTCAATAATTCATCCCTCAAGGGAGTGTGAGCCCAGCAATTTATTTTGAGTAAATATCACCAAACAAGTCCACGATTGCAAGCAAGGCCAAAGTTACATGTCAAAAGAATGGCATCCTTGTCAAGTAGCAAGTGTATAAACACGATTTGGGTGACTGTTAATTTACCTGCATAGTTACACAATTGCCTTTTGCCTATGTATACTTGTTTTTCTTTTCTGTTGGATTTATTCTCAGAGGTTTCATCTATTGAGTAATAGGACTCCTTGTATTGTTGCATCATCCACTTCTGCTTCACCAATATATCGCACAGCAATATTTATGTAGTCCATTATTAATAGTATTTCTCACCAAGTAATCACAAACAGGTATTAAGGGCGTGTGTGAGAAGACCCCATTAGATTGGAACACCAAGATGAAGATTATACTTGGAACAGCACGCAGTATAGAACACATTCATTCAGAAGGTGGCTCCAAGCTCGCACATGGCAATATCAAGTCAACCAATGTCCTGCTCGATCAAGACCACAACCCTTATGTCTCAGACTATGGGCTGAGCTCTTTGATGAGCCTTCCAATCAACACTTCCCGAGTTGGCACTGGTTACCGGGCTCAAGAGACCTTTGAATCAAGGAAGTTCACTCACAAGTCTGACGTGTACAGCTTTGGTGTTCTCCTCATGGAGATGCTGACAGGCAAAGCCCCCCTTCAGTCACAGGGTCAGGATGATGTCGCCATTGATCTACCAAGATGGGTGCATTCAGTGGTCCGCGAGGAGTGGACCGCTGAAGTGTTTGATGTCCAGCTGATGAAGCATCCTAACATAGAAGATGAGCTGGTCCAGATGCTCCATATCGCCATGGCATGCACGTCGTGGTCTCCAGACCGACGTCCGACAATGGCAGAGGTGATCAGGATGATGGAGGAGCTCCGGCAGCCTGCTTCCGAGAGCCGCACTACCTCCATTGGCAATCCCACGGAATCCAGTCCTCGGTCAGCCTGACTTGTTAGATTTTTCAATCTAATCTGTGATTCTGATTCGGAATTCGTGTATCCATGACATTGATGATGTCCTGTATGTGGTGCCGAGGCTTTTGCACTGGGACCATACAGCGTGTATTGTTATATACAGCTGTAGCGTTATTCCGGGTGCACACATTGTCTGCCTACTCATCCTACCATGCTACCGTAACTTTGGTTCAATGGAATGTTTCAAGAAACAACGGTGGAATAGCTATTTGTCTTATGCTGATTTGTTTCGCTATTTGGCTTATGCTGATTTGTTTCAAGAAACATTGTCTGCCCTGTTCGTTTCGCTGAAATTTGGCTTATGCTGATTTGTTGTGAGAGGAAAATACTGTTCGTTCGCTGAAAAGTACCGCTGAAGGAGTGCTGCAGAATAGGGCCGCGTCTCTCAACTATTGATTTTGCCCTTAATTACAAAAATGGATGCTTCAGTTCTTACAGTTTACTTTTGGGTTCAATTTCAACTCTTAACTATCAAAATGATCATTTCAATCCTCAATTTTTTCTTGTGGGCTTAATTTCCACACCTGAACTACCGAAGTGTCTGTTTCAGTCCTTTTTTTTAGTTCATTCTTGCTCCTCATCCTATATGGCACTTGGCACATCACTTTGTTATGCCTTGTCAGCTCCAGCACTACCATGAGTAGAGGTGACCGGTCGCCGTTGAGAGGACGGGCCGTGTCGAACTGTCGAACTGGGAGGCGAGGATATGCGCAGGTGAATAAGCTTGGTCCAGTGACCGTATGTGGTAAACGATTGATGTCCACCCACAGATGTCAACTACACTAAAAGCAGCAGTGACCTACGGTTGCACACGATGGGACAGATGTATGACGACGATGGGTGGCGAACGAATGCAGTCAATGGAGTGTTGTGGTTGAAGAGGCCTTTGAGGTGCCGCACCTCCAAGATTTGCTTTAGCGTTCAGATCCCACGCTGGTTCCGCTCGATCTCACTATAGAGCGTTGATCACTACGGTGGCTGCAACAATGTCTGGGATGAGATAGACTTTGCCTAGACTCTCCCCCCATTGCCTAGACGTGCAGCAGCGCATCGAAGCCCATGAGCCAACTTTGGGGGATTACAACAACAGTAGTGACGGCCATCATAGCCATTGGTGTTATATCCTCCTGACTACAAAACCTAACGATGACTATCTCCAGTTGGGAGTGGTACTAGAGCTGACGAAACACGATTCTGTAGCGCCACGTAGGGCCAGGGATAAGGTTGAGACCGAAAGAAAACCGTTTATCTCCAGTCGCAAGTGGTACTAGAGCTGATGAAACACAATATATTGTGGCAAGCCATGTAGGACGAAGGATAAGGTTGAGCCCAAAAGAAAATTCTAAGGTCTGAATCGACCACTTTCATAGTTTATGTGTGAAAAATTGAGCCCACAGAGAAAGTTTTGCCATGAAAACCGCTTCGATAGTCCAGAGATAAAATTTTGTTTAAAAGACCACTTTGTTTTATGTCGCCAAAAATAAAGAAGCAACCTAAAAAGGAGTATCATTGCGCCACACAGAAAATAAGATTAAGATTAACAAGAAGATGCAATAAATCAAGCAAGTAGCTATCTGTCACAGGTTTATATTGCCAATGCATTTACCAACTCCTGTCACACACCAAAATTCAGTCGTTAATGGAATTTCTGACCAGAACAACTTTCGCATGGTTAGACCCGTATAAGAGGCACATGGTACATAGCCTCTTGTATAAGCCAAGGAACAAGAATTTCTCCTGCGCCTGAAAAGTACAGGGGAAGGAGAAGAATTGGCAGTGACGTGAGCACTACCACGAACGAATAGAGCCTCCACATCTATGCTGAATCCAATCCACCCATCTTATCTTAATATACTGACGGAATTATCAGCAGAATCAAAAAGAAACTCCTGACATACAGATCCTGAATTCTTGATATGCAGACAGTTATTTTTGGTTAACCAAATCAGCACCACTGACATACCTAGCAACAAATGAGATCAATCTGAATGGAGCACCAATGATTGGGGCGTCGGAAAATGGAACCTCATCTGTCTCATCGGCTGCTCCCGGTTGCTGTGGGTAATCCTCATGAATCTGTATATCATCCAATGGAAGTGGAACGATTTCTTCACTTGTTCTTGGTCCATCAAATCGATGCTCATTGACATCAACATGACCTTGAACAATGCTATTGCTGGTGCCTATTTCTGGAAGCTGTATTGACGTTTCCTCTGGATAATTACTAGCATAGGCATTGCTAGGAATATCGTAGATTTGACCATAGCTGTTATCAGGATTAATTTTCACTGAACTGCTCAAACCTCTCTCAGCAATCAGTTTGTTACCCTGTAGGAAGAAACAATTGTTTTGTGCAAACAGTTATTACTTGCATAATATACGAGTAAATAAGTTCTGAACAGAGATGCGAATGATTAGATCCTAATCCATCGTAAAGAAAACATATGCTTAAGAACTAACTACAATATACATGCTTGATATTATGTCAAGTTGGCATACAAACATGAGATGAACATTTTACTTCTGATCGAACAAGAGTAAATATAATCTATTATAAATAAATCATACTCCCTTAATTCATGCTATCATAAGATTACTTCCTCTGTGCCTAACCCTTGTGTTTCTTCTTTATATATGTCAACCCACATTTTGCTAGGAATGACTCTCCTCCCATGCCCATGGGAGTAAGAAGTAATTTGGTACAATAAACACTTGATGACAGGGCGATATATGTATAGTAAAACTGTGAAAGGAAAGAAACACTAAAATAATTTAACCTAAAAAATCATTTACTTTGCTTATCACCTCGGAAAAACCAATTGTCTGTTCCTGAAGTGGTGAATTGGCAAAATCCACCTGATCCATCACCTTATCATCAGGGAACTGCATTACAATTTTTGTTACATTCTAGAATATAAACACTAAGATCACTTGTGTACGAATAGATATATTAGGTAGCAGATAGCAAGAATCAAAAAGTCAAACATGCAGCCATAATGGAACAATTCAGAATTGCCACTAAAATACAGTGCATAACCTTTTACCTTTTCAACCATTGAGGCTTCACTAGGAGCACACTTTGCTTCAAGTGCTTGTAGTCTTGAATCAAGTTCATCTATTTTTTTTACCAACATCTGATTTTCCTCAAAAGTATTGTTTGAAGCTTCCTCCAACACCTTCACCTGCCAGGCTTTGTTATTAAATGGTAATATCAGAGGACAGAACTAACATTATGTCTACTACAAATGACATTCAAATGGTCAAAGTGCCAAATTTGACATGTTCACATTCTGGCAAATAAACCATGAGAACAAGAGAACTTTAAGTGTACATGACGCAGCATGTTGAAATATTTAAATTTAAACAGAAATTCAGATTACTTGATACACCAAAGCAAATGGTACCCATATTCAGTAGTTCACTGGTTTTTTTTTCCTCAACTAGGTAGCCACTGGCCAGAAGTGCACAACCAACTCTATACAAATACAAAATGAAACAGTTTTAAAGAAAACTTGTACCTGTACCAGCAGGGCTTTATTTGTTTCCTCCAGCCCACTTAATCTTTCTTTAAGCAAAGCCTAAAAAAGATCAGTTATACATCAGCCAAAGAAAGAAAGAAAAAAACATTAGCCTTCAAACAAGTGCAGAATCTCAAGCAAAAAACTAGTAATCCATATGTTACCTCTTGATGAGTTAAGGTGTCATTGATGTTGTCTATGTGCCTGACTTTGTTATCCAAAACTTCCTACATGGAATCAGGGAATACAGACATATAACAAGAGCATGTAACTCCCTACAAGAGCTGTGTTTGTGTTTGAGAAAAAAAAAACTCCCAACAAGAGCTAATACACTAGCCTTTAATATGGTATCTGAGTTGAATAGTTGATGGCGCCAGCTTAAAAAATTATCTCGTCAATTTGGGGTTCCAATATCATCAGGAGAATAGCCTACCCCAACTGGCTTGGGGTTAAAAGGCTTTGTTGTTGTTGTTGTTGTTGTTGTTGTTGTAATATCATCAGGAGAACAGAAGGTTCTACATTGTCTTTAACTCCTTTTCAGTGCATAATATGTAGTGAGTACAATTATCGATCTACCTATAACTGAGGTCTTTGTAGGAATTTTATACTTGCACCAAGGGCCATGGCCCTAGATGCCCTATGTACAACTATACCCCAGAATCCCAGTCACTGGAATCAGGCAAGATTGACACACTGACAAATATGTCCACTCAAGTATTGAAATCAGCTGAAGAAACATTAAATACCTCCTTCTTAATCAGTACATCATAACCACTCTGTAGACTATTCACTTTTCCCTCCAAAAGGACCTGCAGATAAGAATGACGAAAATTTTAGACGGACAAATTTCGAGTCATTCATCTTGCCAGCAACCTTGTCAAAAGGAAGAAAATGCAATTGATAAAATCACAGGATAGTTCGCGTCCAGCACACAAAGTATACCTCATTTTGAGCATGACAACCCACTTTGCTATGCAACTTTTCAAGTTCACCCTCCATGGTGCTCTGCAGGAGAAGGATAATGAGGGAATGAAACAATATTTCTTATGTGATGGTTCTAGCACACGAATGTGCATGGGCTCGGAACTCATCAAACCAAAGTAGTAAGCACATAGACATATGGCATAAAAACATAAATAAAATATGGTAAAGGCATGTTAGAAACTACTTTGATATGCATGCGTGATGTGTCATATCCTGTATACAAAACACGGTGCATGACTGAGAGGGGGGGGGGGAGGGGGGGAGGGGGGGAGGGTAGTTGAATACATTCCATAGTTTTATTGACATAGCACCTCCCTTCAATACTAGATATAAGTTACTCGAGCAATGGAAACACAAATTAAGAGCCAGTTCAATTTTACAGCAAACAGGGAGGAATAGGAAATTTTTCCCCACGTTCCAAACAGGGCCTAAAGAGCAAGAGAAAATCACATTGGTGCCCTCCCCTTTTTTTTTTGCTACATGGTCCTCCCTAAAATTGAAGAAACTAGACCCATATACCTCAAAGTTGTAGAATGATTTATACTTAGGGAAAAGTTCATGAGTAAGTCTAAAAATGTTTTATATATCTGGATTTATAGGGCCTACATCACAGTAGAATTTTGTAAATTGGAAAATGGTAGATTCAAATATGCTTAAGATAGATCTTTTCCATTGCTGCTATGAGAGCAGGTAGACTGATTATTGGCAGTTGTAATTGAGAAAGTTGATGCAAACGTAGAATGGTGAATACATTTGTAATAACAAATAAAAGCTTCAGAAAAAGAAAAGATAAGCAAAAACAGTTTTTTAATCATGCCCATATATGCATACCACTTTTTGAAGCCATAAACTCTTTTCATTCTCCAACTGCTTTATTGTCTCATGTAATTTATCCTGCATTGCAATACTTTATTGTCTGATTGACTCATTTAGAGAAGTGTGGAACAAAAATAAAGTCACATGATCAACATAAATATACAACTATTGAACTAATAATACTGTGAAGGTACTATATATTATCAATTCAAGTGCTGATAAAATTCACAAGCATTCTAAGAAAATGAAAAGAGATGGCGCATTTGCAATTTCACAAACCAACAAACCACTCACGAGTTTTGCTTCAAAAAGTCTGTGCATGTCAAGCTCCACACTAGACTCTGACAGTCCAACACTCCTCTGATCTGCAGGGACTGCATTGCTGGCCTTGTGATTCTCCTGTGTCATCATAGGTTCATTGTTCTGATAGCAAGCAATACCCTCTCCAATGGAGGATGTAGTCTCATAAGCATTTGTGCCATTATGATCTGCCTGTAGATTTGGCTGGTGATTCTTGTACTGAGGAACTCCCTCTCCAACACTGGACATGGCATCATCTGCATCATAACCTTTATGATGATCTGTTGGGGCTGACTCGTGATTGTGGTGCTGGGGAGCAGCTTCCCCAGCATTGGATGTGACATCAGCGGCATTCTTCCCTTGGTTTCCCTTCTTCTTCTTGTTCCTCTTCTTTTTGGAATCCATCTCTCTTTGCACAGCTCAGCCCTTCAACAAATCCATGTATTGATGAATACAGATAAAAGAATATATTTCCAGCTACATTTTGATTAACGGAGTGTTTGATCAGCAAAATTAAATATGTTAAATGCAGGTCCAATGTTTCGAGTGCACGTGGTGATTGAAAAAAAAACACAGCTAGCTTATTCACACGACTTCAAACTTCATGAGATCATAAATCATACAAATCTCCCACTTGCAGTAAACTACAACACCTCTCTATAATGAATGCCGGAAGGGTAAATAAAAGCAACAGCAAACTCTCTTATTCAGCTATCCCAGAAAAACCCTGCAAACGAAACCAAGAATCCTAACACACCACGAAACACCTTTAAATTATAAGTAATTTCAACGAAGATTCTCCTTTCCCCATCACCCGTGCTCGTGAACATGCGTAAACAACGCGACTTCGTAGTCACAACCAGATGACACACAGCGGCGTTCCACGTTTAAGGATCTAACTCGACGAATTTCCACACACAGAAAAAACTATAATTTTGCAGACAACACAGTTAACAAGTAATCGAAGTCAGAATCGCTATGAGAGTTGAATTGCTATACAAGATTCGCTGCCAAGTATTGGAAAATGCCTGTGGAGCAAGAGAACTAACCCTAGAAATGGCCGCCGCAGTCGCCGCCGCTTCTGCCTGGCTCCAATCGGCGGAGGGTGGGGATCTGGGGCTGGCGAGTGGAGTACCAGGGGGATTAAAATTAGCTGGGAGGGTTGATTTTCAGGGGGGGAAGCGTGCGCCTGTTTGATTGATTAATTGGTGGGGATCTGCGTCGGTGTGAGGAGTGTGCAGGACGAGGACGGGTTGGCGGAAGCGCAACGCCCGGTGGCGTGTCGCTGCGCCTGCGCTCGTGATTCTTGTAATGGGCCTCGCTCTGTTCTTTCACAGGCCAAACTGGGCTGCTAGGCTCTGCAGCTCCTCCTTTAGCCTTAGGCCCATTATGGTTATTTTTACATGAAAAAAAAGTCCGCATTACCTCCTCAACTTTCACGAAAATCCGTTTTTTCTCCCATAACTCCAAAACCGGGCAAAACACCTCCTCAACTTTTAAAACCGTTCATACTAACTCCCTAGCCCGGTTATAACGGTTTTGAAGGCAGTTTTGTCTTTTTCTTTTTTATTTATTTCGGCTGAATCTTTAAAAATCATAGTAAATCACAGAAAAATCATAAAATGAAAAATCCAAATTTGTTGGACTCCACATGAGTAGATCTACAAAATGAATATATAATATGGTATGCTTTAGTATAAAGTTTTTGCTGTAGCTTTAGATCTATGTTTTTCTATAATTAAATGGAATAATTCATAGTTGCAGTTTCTATGGTCCAATTATGGTGAAATTTTTATGGTGGTCTAATTATTATATGTTTAAACTGTAGTAAAAATTTCATACTCATTGGATCATGTATAATTTAGTTATATATTTTATTTAAGTTTATGCTTGTTAAATATAAATAAATCTATAACTAAGCTATACATGATCCAATGAGTATGAATTTTTTACTATAGTTCAATCATACAATAATTATCTCACCATAAAAAATATCATAATTGGACCATAGAAACTGCAGCTATGAATTATTCCAATTAATTACATAAAAGCATAGATCTGAAGCCACAACGAAAACTTTGTACTAAAGCATACCATATTATATATTCACTGTATAGATCTACTCATATGGAGTCCAACAAAATTGGATTTTCCATTTTATGATTTTTCTGTGATTTACTATAATTTTTCAAAGATTCAGCCGAAATAAATAAAAAAGAAAAAGACAAAACCGCCTTCAAAATTACTTATAACAGGGTCAGGGAGGTAATATGAACGGTTTTAAAAGTTGAGAAAAGTGTTTTATCTGGTTTTATAATTCAGGGAGGAAAAACGGACTTTCTCGAAAGTTGAGAGAGGTAACGTGGATTTTTTTATTTTATTTACATTTATGTTTTGTGTTGGGCCGGTGGGGAATCTGAGCCGTGGGCCGCGCGCGGGAGCGCTCTCGGCACTGATTTCTTTCCGCTCAGGCAGCCGCGACACGACCCAAGAAACCACCCACACAAGCGCCGCCGCCTCCCTAAACCCTTGCTAGTCTCGTCTGTTGTCCTCCCTCCCGGCAGCGGCGGCAAGGCCTACCGCCGCAAACCCTCTTCCCCAGCCTCAGCGAACAAAAGAAGAGGTAAGTAGGAGGCAGGAGCCCTAGGTAGCCCCATGGCTCCGGCGGACGGCGGCGGCGAGCAGCCGCACAAGGCGCACCGCCAACACAAGTCCGGCGCCAAGGCGCGGAAGAAGAAGGGCAAGGGCAAGGGCGACGGCGGCGATGACGCAGGGGGCCAGCAGAAGAACCCCAAGGTACGAAGCAGATTCGAGCAAGCTCGTGATTGGTGTCCGTGGAGTGACCTGCTCGGGGCGACATGGGTCCGGAAGGCTTGTTGTTCTAATCAGACTACCTTTCCATTCTTTCAGGCTTTTGCATTTCAGTCAGCAGCGAAGGCGAAGCGTCTACAAGCTCGGTCAGCTGAAATTGAACAACGGCGTCTCCATGTCCCAATTATGGACCGTTCCATCGGCGAACCTCCTCCTTTTGTTGTTGTAGTTCAAGGACCTCCACAGGTATGCTCTGCAATTTGCACAGATGATTATTAATGTTCTGTCTCTTATCATCGCTTCACCTCAAATTCATTAGGTTGGGAAGTCACTATTGATAAAATGTCTGGTAAAGCACTACACCAAACAAAACTTGCCAGAAGTTCGTGGTCCCATCACTGTTGTATCAGGTTAAGGAACTCTTTGCATATTGTACATTGGAAATCAAAATTTAATGGAATAATGCTAGATTTTTGTGAAGATGGTAAGCTTATCGTTTGTTTGTTGGATGCAGGTAAAAACAGGAGGGTACAGTTCGTGGAGTGTCCAAATGATATCAATGGAATGATTGATGCTGCTAAAATAGCTGATCTCGCTTTATTGCTCATTGATGGAAGCTATGGATTTGAAATGGTGTGTTGTCATATTTCTATTTTCAAAATTGTTACCAGTTTACTATGTAGCTCTGTTAAGTTTTCTAGCAAACATGTGTAGAAGAGTTCAAATAACCTCCCTTTCTCTCTAAACGTACCTTAGAAGATCTTTTGATGTGACTTCCTTCCCCTGCTATATGTTTGGCTGATATTCTACTATGATGATATATTTGGTTCTTTTCTCATGATCTAGTATTCAACAGTGTTAACCCACATGGTGTGATGGTGTTGACTTTAAATTATACTGATGAGTCCAACTGACATTGCTGTATTGGACTATAAATTGCCATACAATTGATTTTTTATTAATATGTTTTCTTGGACTAGTATGTAAATGAATCCTTGTTCCCAGGATACATTTGAGTTTCTTAATATCATGCAAGTCCATGGATTCCCCAAGGTGATGGGAGTGCTCACACATCTTGATAAATTTAAAGATGTGAAGAAACTCAGGAAAACTAAGCAGCGCCTTAAACATCGATTCTGGGCCGAGATAAAGGAGGGAGCAAAATTATTCTACTTGTCTGGTCTGATTCATGGAAAGTAAGTTGCCATCTTCTTTCATATTATTAACTTTCTATTTAATTAACTGGAACATCAATCTGCATGCTTGTGTCAGTTTGCACCAGTTTTAGCTCACAACTTAGCATATTATATGTTATAAATAGTTTTTATGGCTTTTTCTCATGGTGCAGCTTCACGATGCAATTTTGTATTTACCTGCTGAGTGTGATGAACCTTTTTGCTTAGACCTATGACCATTTGGCATATAAATTTCATGCAGATACACCAAAAGAGAAGTCCATAATCTTGCAAGATTCATCTCTGTAATCAAACCTATCCCATTGAGTTGGCGTATGGCTCATCCTTATTTGTTAGTTGATAGATTTGAGGATGTCACCCCTACAGAAAGTGTGCGCTTGAACAGAAAGTGTGACAGAACAATAACATTGTACGGTTACCTCCGTGGCTGTAATATGAAAAGAGGGACCAAGGTACAACATTTGTTCCTTTCATGATCAGTGTAACTTGATGTTGAGTTAGCGTGTTACTTTGTGCTTTGAAGTTCCAACAAACAGCTTTATAGTGTTACATTTTCCAGATGATTGCACTTGTATTATATTAAGAAGCACAATAATTTGTGCAGGTGCATATCACAGGGGCAGGTGATTTCAGCTTGTCTGGGGTGACGGGTTTGGCTGATCCTTGCCCTTTGCCATCATCTGCAAAGAAGAGAGGATTGCGTGACAAGGAAAAACTGTTCTATGCGCCAATGTCTGGTCTTGGGGATTTACTTTATGACAAGGATGCGGTTTATATTAATATCAATGATCATCTTGTTCAGTTTTCAAAGAGTGATGAAAATGATGCACCCAAAAAGCAAGGTAACTAGGGTATAGGTTATCCATACCTAATGCCGAGTCCCTTGTTCATTCATTGCATTATCGCTTTTGGAGTTTCTTGTAGTATGCTTATTCATCCTAATTAATGCTGTCCCGATGAGCGTGCCATTCATAAAACATGCTTTCATTAACAAGAATATGAGGCCATCAAGCTGAAAATGTCGTTTTTTTCCTGTGTTCATTACCTTAGCTAGTGTGCTATTCAGATGAATGTCTTGGCTTTGAATTATTTATGATGCTGGATAACAAAATGCTGGTTGTTGTGTTCATGATTTTTGGTGCTTGATCCTCCCTATCGTATATTTGTGGTTTGTCAATCATTCCATTTGTTCCACCTATATCGATACATTTAGAATGTGAACTGTTATAACGGGAGCCTTTTTTTGGCAGATCTATGGTACAATATGAACCTTTTAAAGCATAACTGTTTGTGCACTTATTCTGGAATTGGATTGACTTAAGCTTTGCATCTGGATTCCTGCCCTTAATCGTTACTTCAGTCTGCGCTTAGCCGCTTATGCCTTTCTTAATTTTATTTATGTTGGACTGCTGGTCTTTCACTTTACAGGGAAAGGTAAAGATGTCGGCGTGGCCCTGGTAAAAACACTTCAAAACACGAGATACTCCCTTGATGAAAAGTTGGAACAAAGCTTTATAAATTTCTTTGGTGGACGTCCTGCTGCTCAATCCAAAGACAGTGATGCTGAAGGCAATGTCATCTCTGCGAGCCAGGATGATCAGGGTAACACAAACTTGCAGCAAGTAGATGACGGTAACAATAGCAATGCAGTCACCATGGAGAGCAACGAACATTCTGAAGGCTCTAGTGATAGCGAAGAGGATAATGGTGATATTCAGCTGAGGGATCGTGATGTTGACTTGAGGGAAGAAGTAGAGATTTGCAATGGAAGATTGAGGCGAAAAGCTGTATCTGCTAATTTTCTAGATGACGTTGATGATGAGGTCTATTGTTTTCCCTTATTTCCTTGTCATGGATATTTTTTCTTGTCTCAGACTCTATTGCATGTCAGTTTATGATCCTTGTCCTTTAGAGCATGGTTTTCACTATATTATATGCATATGTTTGTAACCCAAGCCAGGAAATGTACATAGTCCAGGTTGGGAAGTCTATTAGTTCATGCAAAACTGATTCTTTTAGTGCTTGCATATTATTTCATGAATCCTTTGTTTATTTTACAGGGTACTGATGAAGATGGCGGTGATGATGAGGATTCTGGTGATGACCAGTTGTCTGGGGATTCTGCATCAGCAGATGATAGTGGAGAAGCTAGTGATTCAGGTACTATATTCACAGATTCACATGAATATCGTGGTTGCTGCACCGATCTATGATACAGATTGTTGTTAATTTCTTTGCTCAAACAACTATCTTTGCATATTAAAGTGATATCATTTTTTTTGTTTTTGCATCTATTTTTTTCTGTTTTAGAGGATGAAATTGAGAGCACTTCAAAATGGAAAGAATCCCTACTTGCAAGAACACTGTCCCGACGGAGTGCTAATTTGATGCAACTTGTCTATGGACTACCTTCAACAAAGCTAGGCGGTGTTGCGCTAGAAGAAAATGATGAAATTGAAGCCAATAGCTCAGATGACGAATTTTTCATACCAAAAGGACAAAAGGTGCATATTTGTTGCATGCATGGCTTATGTGTCCAATACAAGCTATACTTTTTTGTATGATAACCTATCATATAAGTTAACCTGTGCCACTTTCAGGCCATGTTCGTTTCTACACCAAACCAAGGGGGTTGGAGGGGATTAAGGGGTAATCCCCTCCAACCCCCTTGGTTTGGGTAGAAACGAACAAGGCCTCAATGAGTTGATTGGTTTGTAGAGTTTGCTAGAGTAGGGACATTTATAAACCACCTTTATACCCTATCGTTGTACTGTTCTTCTTATATGTTGTTGGGTAATGAAAGTGTTTTTTATGCTTCTTTCTTTAAATGTTCCTCATTTTTTGGGGGGTTGTGAGGGGTGAAGGATCAACCATTTCCCCTTTTTCTATATGTGAATCTGTGATGCAGTACCTGATGTAATGCATATTGCAGACAGTTGCAACAATTGACCCTTGTTTGTTATAGGTTTATAGAACATAAATGTGTGGTTTTTATGGTTTGCAGCAAGCAAAGAATGAATCACCAAGCTTTGACGATATTGATGCTGAGGATTGCTCCAAGTTTTTCAAAGCAGAGCTAAGAGATTGGTCTAATGAAGATCTCATCAAAAGCATCCGTGATCGTTTTGTGACTGGAAATTGGTCAAAAGCTGCTTTAAGAGGACAGGATACAGATGAAAATGGAGAGGATGGTGAGGAAATATATGGTGATTTTGAAGATCTTGAAACTGGTGAGGTACATATGAGCCAGGCAGTTGAAAATGCAGAAGGGAAAGATGGTCCAGAAGTTGAAGAAAGAAGACTTAAGAAGCTTGCACTAAGAGCAAAATTTGATGCACAATATCCTTAATATATGGTCCATGTTTATTACCTTTTCATTTCATTCTCCACTTACAATCATATTGAGGAGAAAAGTCACTGTTACTGTATTTTTTTTTCATTTTCAGTTTTCTTGGTGTTCTTTTGTTTCGCTTATGCGGAAAAAAAATCTCTACCTGGTCTATTTACTTTGACTGGATACTTTTATTCCTTTATCTCTCTTAAGTACCTTTTCTATCTTCTCCTTTGATTCTTTGACTGAGACTTACATATGATGGTTCTGAGCTATCCGATGACGAAGTTGATGATGTTAAGAAGAAATCCAGACAAGAACAGTCTAACGGAGGGGGCTATTTTGACAAAGTATTATCATAATGCCCTTTGCCTAGTTGCTTCTTTTGAGGTTCTTCACTTCATATCTTGATACTAATTAGCTTTTGAACATTCAGCTAAAGGAGGAAATGGAACTTCGCAAGCAAATGAATATGTCCGAGCTCAATGACCTTGATGAAGAGACTCGAGTAGACATTGAAGGATTCAGGACTGGTACTTATGTCAGGTTAGAAGTACATGGTGTGCCATTTGAGCTTGTTGAGCATTTTAATCCTTGCCACCCCATTCTTGTTGGGGGTATTGGCCTTGGTGAGGAGAACACGGGATTCATGCAGGTCTGTTTCTTTGGTCCTATTTGCTGTGTTCTGTAATTCATTTAAATAATTGACATACTAGAATTAAATAATTGACATACTAGAATTGCGATTGTGTTTCCATATCAAATTCTCTGTCGATCCATGAAAAAGAAGGTGGCATGCATCTCTCTGCATTCACCTATCTGGGCTAGATCTTTTTCCTTCTGATGCTGTGGGCTGGGATAGTTGCTAGTGATCATTAGTTTTTTTTTTTAATTTGTCAATCAATCTATGGTGTACCTTCGTAATAATATTATTTGTATCCTCCATGTTTGGTGGGTATTGCATTCGAATCAGAACAAGGAAAAGGAGATCTAGGATTTACGGATAAAGGTATAAGAGCTGTTGCAATTGCATAACAAGTACAGCTGTATGTTCAGTTATAAGTGCCCCACTTATATAACAAATAGAATTCACTTCTCAAATATAAAAAGTTCATCCCCTAAGGGAAAGCCTCCCCTGAGGCATTGCATTAAGAAGAAGATTGTCTTCCACGGTTGAGAAAAGACCACGACAGCGAGGACGCGCTTGTGGCCATGTATAACGCTACAACCATAACTCCATAAGTGGACCATGCATTTCACTGAAATCATGCTACAACCTTTAGGTTGCACATCTTCTTCCCTACTGTGCTACACACACATTCCTCACTTCTCAAAAATATGTGTATTGTACATCCTTCGTAATGCAAAATGTTTATTGTTGTTACAGCATTGTATTCTCTTAGTACGACTGTTCAAATGTATGTTTCTGAATTTCTGTTCATGATTCACATGTACCTTATTCATTCATCATGTAGGCTAGTTTGAAGCGCCATAGGTGGCACAGGAAAGTTCTGAAGACAAAGGATCCAATCATAGTTTCAATTGGATGGAGGCGATTCCAAACAACCCCTGTGTATGCAATAGAGGATCGGAATGGTCGACACCGCATGCTGAAGTATACGCCTGAGCATATGCATTGCTTTGCTATGTTTTGGGGACCACTTGCTCCACCGAAGAGTGGTGTATTAGCAGTCCAGAATCTTTCTAACAATCAGGTAGATTTAGTGATCTGTACATTAGTCCATACATGATTTAGTGATCTTAAATTTTAGAACTTCCTCACACGAATGCCATTTATAATCTTTTCTGCCTTGTTTTGGGGCACTTCTCTCTTTTGTTACTTTGACATGAATCACTATGATTCTAGTTGACTGAACTACTGTGAAGTATATGATCGATAACAGTCTGTTGTAACAACTGTTCATAGCTCAACAAAACAAAATGTCCACAGTTGTGCTGACGTTAAATGTCGACTCTGCCCCGGATGCCATTTTTATGTTTCACAACTCCTTTATCTGAAAAAAGGTTAATGACTATAGAGAGATACTGAAGCTTGTAAAGAGAGCTGAGTTTTAGTGGGTGGATGTGTTTATTAGTGTTTGGTTTAACGAGAACTAGGATTGAGTAAGCCACATCAATGTTGTCCTTTCAACGTGTAACTCAGGACCCCATTTCAAATTACTTTTGATTAATTTGCTTTCTATCTCTCTTTTGGTTATAATCATTTTATGTCCTTAGACTGATATACTTTGCAAAAATGCTTACACATCTTCGCAGGTGCCGTTTAGGATAACTGCAACAGGATGGGTTCAAGAATTCAACAATACTGCCAGAATTGTGAAGAAGATCAAGCTCACAGGCACACCATGCAAGATATTTAAGAAGACTGCACTAATCAAAGGAATGTTCACATCTGATTTAGAGGTTGCTAGGTTTGAAGGTGCCGCCATTCGGACTGTAAGTGGAATCCGAGGACAGGTTAAAAAGGTAATGAGTAAAATACTATGCTTTCATAGTTTGTCACGGTTATAAATGTTAACTGTTTAACTGTAAGCATGCAAATAATTTCTTGTTCATTACAGGCAGCAAAGATTGAGCCAGGAGATATGTTGAAGAGAAAAGGGGAAAATACAGAAGGAATCGCAAGATGCACATTTGAGGACAGAATTCTTATGAGTGACATTGTTTTCCTGCGTGCCTGGGTTAATGTTGAAGTTCCCACGTACTGTAACCCTGTGACCACTGCTCTGCAACCTAGAGAGCAGACCTGGCAAGGCATGAGAACAACTGCTGAGTTGCGGAGGGAAAAAAATATCCCTACCCCACACAACAAGGACTCAGTTTTCAAGGTTCTGAGCCTTTACTAGTTTTCTGATAACATTATTGCATGATTGTTGTCTCTCATATGGTATTATCTCCACTTCACAGCCTATTGAGCGGAAACCACGGAAGTTCAATCCTGTTGAGATCCCTGCAAAGCTGCAACAGTTACTTCCTTTTAAATCTAAGCCTAAGGATACACCTAAGCAGAAGAAAGTACCAGTTGAAAACAGGGTGCCAGTAATCATGCAACCCAGTGAGAAGAAGACACATGCAGCTATACAACAGCTAAGGCTGATAAAACAAGAGAAGGTAATGCCTCAAGCACACAGCAGCCAGTTCGATTGTCAGCCGTTATTCTGCTTCTTGCTCATGATTCTCTTGTATCCGTGCAGGCCAAGAAGAAGAAAATTAAAGAACAACAGAAGAAAAAGGCATATGAGGCAGAGAAAGCCAAGACGGAGCTACTGACGAAGAAACGACAGAGGGAAGAGAGGCGTGAAAGATATCGGGAAGAAGATAAGCAAAAGAAGCGTGCACGCAGATGAGTCCAGTGAGGCGAAGAAGTGATATATGCACCACGAACCCAGCAGCAACCAGGGCATGTTCTCTTCTGCAGAACATGTGCCACAATCTTTCTTAGTTGATAGCTGGTGAGTTCTGAAAGGTGCAATACCCATCTGGGCGGAGACGCATGACAATGTCATAATCAGGGCCTGGATTCAGCTTACCTGCACTACTCTAGGCGGAGAAGGGCAAGTTAGGTTGCTCGTGAAGTTATGTATCGTTCACCCTAACATGGAATATTGTCTTAATGTTAGGCAAACACATTTGGTCTTTAGCTCCCAAATAAATTGTGTGTCAGAATTTGGAGTGTATACTACCTCAGGTACCGAATGTTCTTGTGGAGCTGTGATACTCTGATGTCGTCGACGTTTCGTTACTGGTTCCGACTGACAAGGACATGTCGTCGACGTTTAGGCAATTAGTATGTAGCATGTGCTTTTAGCTCTGTTGTCTGCGTCCTAAACGATGGTGCAAGTTTGCAGCAAACGAGTACATGCATAAGAAAATGAACTATATCGGTGTGAAGGAGGGCGTGTTTGGTTGGTTCTATCTCCTTCATTCTGACTAGGTGAAAATCTGTATAATCTGATAAATAAGTTTGTTTGGTTGTCTGCTGAGTGGATTTAACGGTTTGCATGAGTGGTTATAAAAATACGTCGTCATATTGTCCTGATGAATATGCTAAAAATTAGTTTCACTAGTCATTTTGGCTAGTAGATGCAATATCATGTGCTGGCCCATAGGTCATTCTCTAGCAAAGAGCTCCACATTTGCCCACACAGGCAATCAAATGTCTAACTTACCATTATTCTTTTTAGATCAATGTATTCACTCAACCTGTTTCTATTCATGTAGGATGTATGGAGTGTTATGAAAGTATCAAAACACACTTGTTTCCCTTCTCCCAATTGAGTACCTGTTTGAAACGCACGCAGGAATCGTGCAGAAAATTCACAGGAAAAACACAGGAACAGGAAAAATTTCCCGTATTCTAAACAGGCCCCGAATGGATTGAATCCATACATCCAACCAACTATTTTCTCGGTTGAATGGGTTGAATCCATACATACAACCAACTATTTTCTCAGTTGAATGGGTTGAATCCATACAACCAACTAAACAATATTCTTTTCAGGATAATGCATCCATTCAAGTTCACTCAGGTCGGATATACATTACAATGCTGTCAAAGCTTCACCCATGCTAGATATATACATTACAACGTGGTGAAAGCAACAAGACGTACACTTATTTACCTTCTCCCAGTAAAATGGGTAACGTGCAGACATGGGTGGTCCTATTTGATAGAGCACACCTCGATGGTTCTACTGAATTTTTGTACTCTGTATAAATGAAAAGATTAAAGAAACTCCGGACAACCAAAGCACTAAACCAAAACAATGGGATGGCTCAAAGAGTGACAACCCTGAGTCCTGAAACCAATACCTGGCGATTTTGCTGATAAGATAATACGCTTAGCTGAATGATGATTAGTAGGGCCAGCGTAATGCCGGCAAACAGCTTGGCAAGACATGGCAGGTCAAAGCGACCCCCCGCTCAAGCTGTAGACCGAGACGATCACGCGACACGAGAGGGACGGTGGGCGTCACGACGCCACGAACACCCCCGCATGTTAGTAGGGCCCAAGTGCGGAGCCCACATTCCGTGTGGCCCCCCATTCGACGGCCCTGATTGCGCCAGCGCACACGACCGGAGAATGGCCGTCAACAGATTAAGCCCCTGTTTAGTTCAAAAAAAAAAATTCAAAAAATGCTACAGTACCTATCACATCGAATCTTGTCGTACGTGCATGGAGTATTAAATGTAGACAAAAAAAAACATAATTGCACAGTTTGGTTGAAAATTACGAGATAAACGTTTTGAGCCTAATTAGTCCATGATTGAAAACTAATTGACAAATAAAAACGAAAGTGCTATAATAACCCAAATTTCAAAATTCAACCAACTAAACAAGCAATAACCGGAGGGCAACCAGCCGTGCCGGGCTGGCTCATAGCTTGCATTTGGCAGCTGCAGGCCGTGCCGCTGCAGCCTGGCCACTCAAGCTGGCTCCACCGCCCGCGGCGCGCAGCCCCCGCTCGGCCCCGGATACCGGGCCCACGAGTCAATGGCCGCAGTCGATAAATCTGGCTGTGTTGCGGCACTAGCAAACCGTCCAGCGTTTAGTACGACCTCATTAAAATCTCAACGGCACTGACATGCGGGACCCGCCCAATAACCCCGCCCCCGCACACACACATGGGCCGCGATTCCCACCACCGCGTCGCCGCTGCTGCCGAGGCGAAAAGGGTAAAGCGGGGACGCGCAAGCTCAACCGAGCACGACAGTGCGAGCTGTCCACCACCACCTCCCGGCGCCACCGTCACCGTCACCGTCACCGCATCGCGGCGCACCACACGGCGCTAGCGCCCACGCCACTGCACGTTGGGTCCACCCCCGTTTCCCCACCTGCCAGCGAGTCCCCACCGAAACGCCACCATCGCGCCGACGCGACGGCTGTAAACAACAGACGGGGGAGTGAAACCAGCGAGCAAAGAGCGCAGCGGAGCAGGGTAGGTCGCCGTCGCCGTTGCCGTTGCTGGCCTGGCCTCGCTCGTCCCCTCCCACTTAATGCCGCACCGCCCGTAATCCGGAGTCTTCTCTCTTCCCTAAGGGATATTTAACTTATTGCCATCCTTATGAATAGCACCTCTCCGTTTGCCAGTTTTAGAATGGCACCTACAGAATTGCCATCCGAAACCGTAATCCTCCTACGTATTTGACACTTTTGCTGATGTGGCACGCCACGTCGACATGCCAGCGCAGCAGCGTCCTTGGGAAACATCTACCGGGCATGCGAAATTACCTGTTTACCCCTGCTGCTTCTCTCTCCCTCCACTCACTGCCGCGTGGGCCCTCTCCCTCCACTCGCTGACGCGTGGGCCCCACACATCAGCTTCTCCTTCAACCTCCCGCCATCACCACACAGCCAGGGGAAGGGGAGGAGGTCGTGCAGTGCTGGCCGGCTGCGCTCGCGCCACCAAGGCCGTGCCCGTCGGAGCCGAGGAAGGAGCTGCATGCCCACGCCGCCCTGACGCCAGATCCGGAACGGAGGAAAAAGACGTGCCCGCGGTAGAGCTCACCCAGGCCGGCTCGCGAGAGGCGGAGCTTGCCCATGACGCAGCTCGGTCACGGCGCAACTCGCTCGCGGCGCAGCTGGTGCGCGGTGGATTTTGCTCATGGCGCAACTCGCTCACGGCGCAGCTGGCGCGCGGCGGAGCTCGCCCGCGGCCGGCGAAGCTCGCCTACGACGCATCTCGCTCGCGGCGCAGCTGGCGCTCGGCAGAGCTCGCCCGCGGCGTAGCTGGCACGCGGCGGAGCTCGCCCACGGCACAACTTGCTTGCGGCACAGCCGGCTCACTGGAGAAGGTGACCGAGGATGGAGAAAAACGCCGGCCGGGACTGCACGAGCTCCTCCCCTTTCTCTGGCTGCGTGGTGATGGCTAGAGGTTGAAGGAGAAGCTGATGTGTGGGGCCCATGCGTCAGCGAGGAGGAGGGAGAGGGCCCACGCGTAGGCAAATGGACTGGGAGAGAAGCAACAAGGGTAAACAGGTAATTTTGTGTGCCCTGTAGAGGTTCCCAGGGACGCTGCTACGCTAGTGTGTCGACGTGGCGTGCCACATCAGCAAAAGTGACAAATACGTAGGAGGATTACGGTTTTGGATGGCAATTGTGTAGATGCCATTCTAAAACTGGCAAACGGAGATGTGCCATCCATAAGGATGGCAATAAGTTAAATATCCCCTTCCCTAACGCCACCACCCCTCCCCCCTCCCTTCCCCACGCGCGGGCTGCTGCTGCTGCCACCTTCTCCTCCCCACAAATCTCGCCTCCGCCGCCGACTCCGGCCGCGAATCCACCCCAGATCGGCGCGGGCGCGCCGCTTGATGTCCGATCTGTGAGAGGGGCTCGCCACCATGAGGGCCTTGCTGCTGCTGGCGCTGCTCCTGGCCGCTTGCGCCGCCGCGGCGGCGCAGGCGACGGGAGGGGCCAACTCCACCTCCACGCCGTTCGTGCCGCGGGACGACATCCTGCTGGACTGCGGCGCCAAGGGGCAGGGCAACGACACGGACGGCCGGGTGTGGACCGGGGACGCCGGGTCCAAGTACGCCCCGCCGGACAACCTTGCCTCGGTGGCCTCCGCCTCCGGCCAGGATCCCTCGGTGCCGCAGGTGCCGTACCTCACCGCGCGGGTCTCGGCCTCGCCCTTCACCTACTCCTTCCCGCTCGGCCCGGGCCGCAAGTTCCTCAGGCTCCACTTCTACCCGGCCAACTACTCCAACCGCGACGCCGCCGACGGTCTCTTCTCCGTCTCCGCCGCCATCCCGGGCGGAAAGCTCACGCTGCTTTCCAACTTCAGCGCCTACCAGACGGCTGCCGCGATCACCTACTCGTACCTCATCCGGGAGTTCTCCGTCAACGTCTCGTCCCCGACGCTCGACCTCACCTTCACCCCGGAGAAGGGCCACCCCAACGCCTACGCGTTCGTCAACGGCATCGAGGTCGTGTCCTCCCCCGACCTCTTCGACATCTCCACTCCCAACATGGTTGCCGGGGACGGCAACCTCCAGCAGTTCCCAATCGATGCTGGCACGGCGATGCAGACCATGTACCGGCTCAACGTCGGAGGCCAGGCGATTTCGCCCTCCAAGGACACGGGCGGTTACCGGTCCTGGGACGACGACTCAACCTACATCTTTGGCGCTAGCTTCGGGGTCAGCTACCCGAAGGAGAACAATGTCACCATCACATATCCAAGCAATGTGCCGGAGTATGTGGCACCAGAGGATGTCTACGGCACAGCGCGTTCCATGGGACCAACTAAGGAAGTGAACATGAACTTCAATCTCACATGGATGTTGCAGGTGGATGCTGGATTCATGTACCTTATCAGGCTGCATTTCTGTGAGATCCAGTACCCGATCACGAAGATCAATCAGCGGGTCTTCAAAATTTACATTAACAACCAGACTGCAGTCAAGGGTGCTGATGTGAATGCGTGGGCAGCCATGAGTGGTGCTACCACCCTTATTGGCACTCCGGTGTATCAGGACTATGTGGTGAGCACACCGGGTGTAGGGGCCATGGATTTATGGATAGCTCTCCATCCGGATCCTGACACAAAACCACAAATATATGATGCTATCCTCAATGGCATGGAGGTGTTCAAGTTACAGCTTACCAATGGTAGCCTTGCAGGGCTCAATCCTATCCCAAGTGTTGCCCCGGCGAATGATGGGACAACTAAGAAGAAGTCAACTGTTGGGCCTATCGTCGGTGGAGTGGTTGGAGGTTTGGTGGTTCTTGCACTTGGGTATTGCTGCTTCTCTGTGATCTGCAAGCGTAGGAGGAATGCTGGGAAGGATGCAGGCATGAGCGATGGACATTCTGGTTGGCTGCCCCTGTCTCTTTATGGCAATTCACACACTTCCAGTTCAGCCAAGTCACACACTACTGGTAGCTATGCTTCATCTTTGCCATCCAACCTGTGCCGCCATTTCTCTTTCGCTGAGATCAAGGCCGCAACAAACAACTTTGATGAGTCCCTTATTCTTGGTGTGGGTGGATTTGGTAAAGTTTACCGTGGTGAGATTGATGGGGGAACAACTAAGGTGGCTATCAAGCGTGGCAATCCCTTGTCTGAGCAGGGTGTGCATGAGTTCCAGACCGAGATTGAAATGCTGTCCAAGCTCCGCCACCGTCATCTGGTGTCACTGATTGGGTACTGCGAGGAGAAGAATGAAATGATCCTGGTCTATGATTGCATGGCTCATGGTACTCTCCGCGAGCACCTGTACAAGACCCAGAAGCCACCTCTTACCTGTAGGCAGCGTTTGGATATCTGCATTGGTGCAGCTCGTGGGCTTCACTACCTTCACACTGGTGCCAAGCACACCATCATCCACCGTGATGTGAAGACAACAAACATCCTCCTGGATGAGAAATGGGTTGCCAAGGTTTCAGATTTTGGTCTGTCCAAGACTGGCCCATCTATGGACCATACTCATGTGAGCACAGTTGTCAAAGGCAGTTTTGGTTACCTTGATCCTGAATACTTCCGCAGGCAGCAGCTCACAGAGAAATCTGATGTCTACTCTTTTGGTGTTGTGCTGTTTGAGGTCCTCTGTGCACGGCCTGCCCTGAACCCTACTCTTCCAAAAGAAGAAGTTAGCTTGGCGGAGTGGGCGTTGCACTGCCAGAAGAAGGGCATTCTTGATCAGATTGTTGACCCCTACCTGAAGGGAAAGATAGCTCCACAATGCTTCAAGAAGTTTGCTGAGACAGCTGAGAAGTGTGTTTCTGATCAGGGTATTGACCGCCCTTCGATGGGTGATGTGCTCTGGAACTTGGAGTTTGCCCTTCAGATGCAGGAAAGCGCAGAAGAGAGTGGAAGCCTTGGTTGTGGGATGTCGGACGAGGGCACTCCCCTTGTGATGGTCGGAAAGAAGGATCCAAATAACCCATCGATCGAATCAAGCACCACAACCACAACCACCACTTCTATAAGCATGGGCGATCAAAGCGTTGCGAGTATGGACTCGGATGGGCTGACGCCTAGCGCTGTCTTCTCACAGATCATGAACCCCAAGGGGCGGTGAGGTAAAGCTGGTCCCATTCGTTACCTTGCAGGCATAATTTATTCATTCAGCGTGTTTTTTCATGAGTTCGTGCTGTTGATGTTCTCTCAAGTTATGAACCAGAAGTAAGAGAATTGTTTCATACTAGATATTCTGCCTTGCCTTGTACTTCTTCTCCAGTATTGTAATGACTATACATCTAATGGCTTGTATTGTACTGCTGCTATTGACCCAACTAGTATTTTACTGAATGAGAAAGTGATGTGCACGAACTATTCGTATGGGTGGTTGTGTGACGTGCTGTTAGGAGGAGTCTCAACTCTGAATACGACATCTATACTTGATAATCATTTTTCAATCTTTATGGATTACAAGTTGATAGATCGTTGTCTGGTTATTAGCAGAACTGAGGTTGTGTCGGTCTTTGTCCTTCAGACAAATTCCAATTGTCAAACAATCCATAGACCGTCTTCGACAACTAATCGAGCTGGCAGCTGAGATATTCTTCCTTTAGACAAGGTGAACGCTGTGGACATTTCACATTGGATTATAGGCACTGGGCGGTTCACGAGAGCTCTTAAGGTGTTATGGTCACTAATATACTATTTTTTTGTGTAGCGGATGTTGATTGATTGTGTGATGGTGACTAACAGAATATGGCGGGTTATGCTTCATACCTCTTGTTTCATACTGGAGTTGGGAAAGATCATGTAAACCAATGAGACATTATCTAAAAAAAATGTAAACCAATGATAATGATGCACTGGATTGTGTCCGTTTAGTTCCATTTTCTTGGCATTCACTGGCAGTTGCCACTTTCGCTTTCTTAAGCTCGCTCCTTCGACGACCCATCTGAGCTGGGAATTTGTTTAGGGGCTTGCTTGGAAACAGGAATTTCACAGGAATCACGCAGGAATTTCACAGAAATCAGTTCAATTTCATAGGAAAAACACAGGAATAGGGAAAAAATCCCGCATTCCAAACAGGCCCTGTAGGGTTGTTTTGGTGCAGTCGAGAAAACGCTGCCGAGGTGACGGGAGAACCCCCACAGTTTTTGGCCTCGGGCGGTCGCGCCTGTGCGGTTGGAACAGAGGCGACGAACCAATTCGATATGGTTGTTGATTCCCATGTTCACATCTCCTGATCTGCTGCCCAATGATAGGGCACAGATTGTGCTCTACTCGCATTTGTGAGTTGTTTTCTCCCACCGTCAAGCCCATCTGTCCACACCCAAGCGGCCAAGCCTGGCTATTCCAAATTCCAGCTAGAGGCTCTGCCAACCCCCATTATCCTTCCGTTAAGACTGCATCAATATCCTGATACCCAGCTACGGAACATGAGTCATAACAAACGAGGCGTGTCAGTGTCACTCTGCATCAGTTATGCGCCGAACGTTCTTAAAGAAGGCTAAAGCTCATGGTGATTGATGAGCAAGTCGTATCTTTAATTTAAAAAGAAAAAAAAAAGATTGGTGAGCAAGTCGTGCCTGCAATCCAGCTTGCAGAACCTGACCGTTCTCGCGCAAGGATCAACTCTGCTGAGAACAGAAAATTGAAAGGGAGATGACACCGGTAGAAGGATTCATGGGCTCCAACTTGCGACCCTGATCGTGCGAGGGGGCTGCTGCACCTGCCACTTGCTGGCAGCTGTCAACAGTTGCGTTCGGAATCACACGCGTTTACGCCTGCGGTCATGTTCAAAGTGGTGAGCCGGTGCACGGGCACGGCCAGGCAGTAGCACTTACTGACCTAAACTTGCCCCGTGGAACATGCAGCCGTTTTGTTTAGCGCAGTACCACGTCATATTCGCTTAGCTTATAAATCGTACTTTTTCAGCTAACGAATAATATTTTTTTCTCACAATAAATCAACCAATACTATCTATTATGACTTATCAGCTAAACGAACAGCTCACGTCCAATGAGAAATGGAGGAGCCAGCAGCCAAGGCTTTTTGCGGAAATCATCCGAACGGCCGGACCCTAGCAGTGCGCCGAACGGAGCGCGGAAAAGTAGGCGGGAGGCGGTGTGCGGAACCGTGCGCGGGATGCCGCAGGACGCAGGTACGTAATGTTTTCTTATTCTTTTCTTATTTATTTTTTCGTTCCTTTCTTTTTCTTTTGTTTTCTTTTATTGTTTTATTTCCTTGCTTCTATTTATTTTTCCTTTTTCTTTTATTTTTTAGTTTTCTATATGTTTTTTCATTCTTATTATTTCCTTTCCGTTTCTTATTATTTTCTTATTTATTTTTACCTTTTATTTTTTCTTTTTGATTTACTTATATTGTTTTTTCTTGCTTCTATTTATTCTCCCTTTTTCTTTTCTTTTTAAGTTTTCTAGGTTTTTTTCATTCTTATTTTATTTTTTCTTTTTTTTAAAATTTTTTCATCCTTATTTAAGTTATTCATTTATTTTATGTTCTATATATATCATTTGTTAATCATATTTTTATGTGTATTTTTCTTCTTTGTTGTTTTACTCGAATTAATTGTTTTACTAATTTTATTTTTTATATTCCTATGTATATATATGTGTGATTTTCATATAGTATACATTTAATGTCCTATGTTGTGTTTTTTATCATGTTCACGTAGTATACATTTGATGTTCTATGATGTTTTTGTGTTGTTCACGTAGTATACATGTGATGCTTATTTAATATACATGTGATGTTCTAGGATGCTTTGGTGATGTTCACTTATACATGTGATATTCTATGATGTATTTAGTAATGTTCATGTAATATATACGCGATGTTCTATAATGTATTTAGTGATGCTTAATGGTGTAGTTAGTGATGTTCACTTAGTATACATGTTATGTTCTATAGTATATTTTTATGATACACGTAATGTTCTTTTAAATTTTTCTCTGTTACGTGTTTTTATTTTTTTTCTTATGCTTTGCTCTAGATTTTTGTTCGGTTCGCTTGGCTGATAAGCCATGACTGAAAGTACTGTTGGTTGATTTGTTGTGAGAGAAAAATATTGTTCGTTGGCTGAAAAAATACGGCTTATAAGCCAAGCAAACATGGCGTTTATTATTATTTATTTATGTCATGTATTTATTTATTTATTATTATATATATTATAATATCAATTTTCTGAATCTAAAACTAGAATACCGTTCTTTTAAACCGAGAATATTTTTCTTACGAAGACAGAACATTGTTCTTTGAACCTAGAACATTATCTATGCTCAATAAAAGAAAATGTTCTATCTTTGTGAGATAAATGTTCGTGGAAAAAATTATCTAAATATATTCATGTGGGATATTGTTTTGAATGATTTATTGCAAGGAATAAGACTATGCAATCGAAATTTAATCCGGATGCTTAGTTTAGTAGTTATTACTTTTTTTTACTTAAAAAAACATTGTACATGCTGATGTCAGCGATTACTCAGCCTCGGCTGGCGCGCGGGAAAACTGTTGCTGGTGCGCGCGCCCCGCTGCCACAGCCTCGGCCGGCGCGCGGTTACTGTCCGATGCTCGGACCGTAGCAGCCCCCGGCTTTTTGCTCGGTGAGACCATGGCCGTGGATTGGAGGCCGTGGTGTTCCACTGTTCCTGATGATTTGGCCGGTATCGACATCGTGATCATTGAAAGCGTGTGTTCCTTCCCGCCCTTCCAAATGTTCCACGGGACGGAAGCTATATCACGGTGGCATGCATATCTTATCTTTCACGAAGAAGGTTACGGAAGCTTGAATTGGTATCGTATAGTCACGTGCCCACGGACTTCATGCAGCGAAAGGGTAAATAGCGGGCCGTCGTTGTCCTCTTATCTTTCACGAAGCAGGTTACGGAAGCTTGAATTGGTATCGTATAGTCACGTGCCCACGGACTTCATGCAGCGAAATGGTAAATAGCGGGCCGCCGCTGTCCTCTACAGTAGACTTTGGTAGTAAGGAGGAGAGAACCAAACCAATTCTCGAGCCAATACTGATGCGACTGGGCGCGAGCAAACAACCAAACACGTCGCCGGGCGGACTGCTCTACTCGTAGGAAAAAGACGTGCTAAAAGCATTAGGCATTAGCTCACGTTTTTCAGTGAGGTGCTTGGGCTTTAAGCCCTGCACTGAACAAACTGGGCTGCCATGTCAGGCTTAAAAGGCTAGGTGCTTGGGCTTAAGCCCTGCACAGAACAAACTGGGCTGCCATGTCAGGCTTAAAAGGCTAAGCCTGTTTGAAATGGAGGAAATGAGAACAGGAATTTTTATATTTAGAAAAAAAACTAATACTCACCCGTCCGCAAAAAAAAAGCAATTATAGGAACCATGCTGGCTAAACGAGTTCAAATTTGATCAAGTTTATAGTAAATAATATTAATATTTATGCCTCCAAATAAATTTATTATGAAAATATATTCTATAAATAATCTAATGGTACTTATTTTGTGTCATGAATCATGAATGTTAGTATTGTTTTATACAAATTCAGTCAAAGTTTAAATTGCTTGACTTCTCGAAAAGCGAGAATTGCATTCTTTTGTGGACGGATGGAGTATTAAAAAACAACATATTTTAGACTTAAATTTTAAGAAGCCGTCTTTTTTTATCACACCAAAGCACATGGTGCGGTCAGGTGCCACTGTGACTCTCGTGGATCGAGTTAGCCATGTGGAGATGACGTGGAGGACCAGTCACGCCACTGCATTTGGCACGACAGAGTCATGCCAAACGAGATGGTGTGACGCGGTCGCGCAAAGCATTGTGGCATGACTCGGCTATATATTCGCCACAGCGCCACCCGGCCTTTTTCCTCCTCTCTTCACTCTCCTCTCCAAAAGCCTGAGCTCCAATCCGATCATAGCACTGCCTCGCTGGTTCCTCCCTTAGATCTTCCTATTTCTTCACCGATTCAAGCAACCAAGAAGGCAAGGAGTGGAAAACATGAATTTAATTCGCTTTGTATGAATGTGCTAGGATTTGGTTCGCTTGTACTGATTTGATTCGCTTGTATGAATGTGCTAGGATTTAGGGTGGCAAGGGTTAGGTGCTCCGGGTGTTAATACATATGAGTGTTATTAGATCAGGATAGATTGGATGTGTAGTTCAGGTATTGAGTAGCGACAGTGTAAATAAAATTGAAGAGTTTGTTAAGATGAAAAAACAATTTATAAGATTTGAGTGTAAGTTCATTTACCTCATTGGTGAATGTTGATAGATTGAATGGCAATATGAGCAAAGGCATGTTTGCATCCATTAGTTGCTAATAGGTCACAACTAATACTAGGTGATATTAGCTAGCTTGGTCCAACTAATAAATAGTTGTTAGTTGTGTGCTTAGCTAACAATTAGCTAAACTATTGGCTAGACCTGTTAGGATCCAAGGAGATGGATCCAGAACCTAAAGGTTCAACATGTTTGATAAGTGTTGAACATGAATTTAATTAGATTGCATATACTTGGAGATATGAAAGCTTTTTTAAAAAAACTAGAACTCATCTAGAATCATGTCGACAGAATATCATCGGCAGTCATCCGAGGGGTATCCCACGAAGGTAGATTGATCGGCAGAGAAGCGTGTGATCAAGAACAAGAAGGCAACAGAGACACATGAGTTAGATAGGTTCAGGCCGTCTGATCGACGTAATACCATACGTCCTGTGTCTTTAGTGTATTGTATTGAATATGAGATGTATCGATCTGTCCACTAGGAGACCCCTGCCTCTCCTTATATACTCTGGAGGGGTAGGGTTACAAGGAAAGTATCCTATTTGGTACTATACAATAGCTTGCAGTGCACGTCGAGCAGCATCGTGCACGCCTTGATCTTGTGGGCTGGGCCACCCCTGATGGTGCGTGAAAGCATCTAGGCCCCTAGTTGGGTTTTGGTGATTAATGACAATACAAGATTACTATGACTAACGTGTGTTTTGCAGAGGCAATTAAGTTAGGTCATGGTAATGGAGATCGATTAGGCAATCAAAGTTGTCATGCCCCTACGATGGAAATCGTTTCGATTTTCAAAGGATGGAAGACAAGGTTAAGGATGGCTAGTTCTAAGTGTCGATTAGAGTTGGAGAGACACTTAGAGTAGTTTAGGACTTTATTTTTCCTTTGGCCGTACTATTAAGGGGGTATGGACGGGTAGCTTGACCTAGTTAAGTCTAGTGAGTTAGGTGTGGTGCACAATTGTTAAAACTAGCTCTAGGTAGCTCCTATGAATGCCTAAGATCCTTTGGAGCAAACTTCATTTACATATGATCGAGAGTTGGAAGTGAATGGAGGGTCAAATACTGACCGGACGCTGGCCCCGGTGCGACCGGACGCTGGTCGCAGAGTCCGGTCAGTTCATTTGATCAGCTGTCTGCGTTCGGTGCGACCGGACGCTGAAGTGGTCAAGTGACCGGACGCTGAAAGGCAGCGTTCGGTCGACTCCAGTAAGGTTCTAGAGAAGGGAATCTGCGACCGGACGCGTCCGGTCAGTACTGACCGGACCCTGAGGGTTCAGCGTCCGGTCGAGTCCAGTAAGGTTCCAGTAAGGGTTTCATGCGACCGGACGCGTTCGGTCAGTGCTGACCGGACCCTGCCAGCGTTTGGTCAACTCATTTTTTACTGGTTCGTGGGTTGAACTAACCGGAGCATCCGGTCAACACGATCGGAGCATTCGATTACCCCGCAGAAGCTCATAACGGTTCGTTTTTCAGGCTGCCTTATAAATAGAAGCTCCACTCGTGTGTGGAGTTACTTTTGCTCATTCCAACAGCTTAGAAACACGTTTGTGAGTGTCAAGAAGTGCAAGGTCCTAATGAGGTGATTGAGATTTGAGAATCCAAGAGAGTAGCCTCATTAGTGAATCAAGAGTAGCCAAGTGTGCATCCATCTTCTCATTAGGCTTCGTGTGGTTAAGTGAGAGTTCGTGCTTGTTACTTTTGGTGATCGCCATCACCTAGATGGTTTGGTGGTGATTGGGAGCTTGGTGATCACCCGGCGGAGCTTGTGGGTGACCCAACTCAAGTTGTGAGCGGCTTTGGGTGATTCGCCGCGACGGAGTGTCGAAGAATCAACCCGTAGAGAGCACTTGATCCTTGTGCGGATCAAGGGGGAGCAACACCCTTGCGTGGGTGCTCCAACAAGGGCTAGTGGGGAGTGGCGACTCTCCGATACCTCAGTAAAATATCGCCGCGTTCCTCTCTCTCTTTACTTTGAGCATTTACTTTGAGTATTTACTTTGTGCAATTCAATACTTGTTTTTACATTAATAGAATTGCCATACTAGAGTAAGTTTGAAACATAGGTTGCAAGTCCTTTGTGTGTTAGTTTGATAGAAACATTTTCTAGGCACAAGGGGTTAATTGGGCTATCCGTAGGATTTGATTATTACAAGAAAATTTAGAATTAGCCCAATTCACCCCCCCCCCTCTTGGGCATCTTGATCCTTTCAATTGGTATCAGAGCCTCGTGCTCATGTTTTTAAGCTTAACCGCTTAGAGCAAGATGTCTCACGGGGATGGACCTCCTCCTATCTTTGAGGGAGATGACTTTCCATATTGGAAAATCCACATGGAGGCGTACTTAGAAGCTCTAGACGTTGGTATTCTTAGAGCCGCCTTGCAAGGCTTTCCAAAACCTTAAAATGCTACTAACCTACAAGGTGATGAGGTTAATTATGAAAAATGGAATGCAAAGGCTCGCAACACCATCTTTAGAGGCCTTTGCAAAGATGTGTTTAACCGTGTTAGGAACCACAAAGACGCACATGCACTATGGTCGGACATTTGTGCGCTCCATGAGGGAACCAAGAGTGAGCGTGAGGAACGCTATCATCTTGTGATTAAAAAGCTAAATTCATTTGAGATGCTTCCCAAAGAAAGTGCTAATGAAATGTATTCTCGTTTAAATGTTCTTGTAGAGGAAGTCAATGGGCTTGGACTTACTTAAATGTCACCATCCGACATTGTGAGAAAGATCTTGAGTGTCCTCCCCATTAACAAATATGGGCATATTGTGACCGTGCTACATCAAGGTGATCTTTTCACCGCTACACCGACACAAATCTTGGAGAAGATCAATGCTCATGAGATGTATATGCATATCACGCCACAAGATGGCTCATCCTCTACAAAGAAGAAAGAGAAGGACTTAGCATTCAAAGCTAGCCAAGATAAGGGCAAAGCAAGACTTGAGTATGAGAGCTCAAGTGATGAAGATGATGAAGAAAGTCTTGCTCTCATGGTGAAGAAGACCGCCAAGATGCTAAAGAAGCTAAACAAGAGTGGCATCAAGTTTGACGGCATGAAGAAGAAGTTCTTCACTAGCTCCAGAAGAAAGCCAATCTCCGAGATGGATTGCTACAATTGTGGCGAACTTGGACATCTAGCTCATCAATGCACATAGCCCAAGAAAGACAAGTTCAAGAACAAGAACAAGGGCAAGAAAGATGACTCAAGCAATGAAGATGAAGATGAGAAGAAAAAGAACAAGCCATACAAGAAGAGAGATGGCAAGATGTGGCAGAACCGCCTGAAATAGCATACTTACGGAGGTGCTCATCTTCCACCAGACACTAAGCACCCCGAACGCGAGCTACAGCGAGCGGTGTCCGTCAGGCACACCCCGAGGGAGAACCCGAAAGATCCACATTTTTTTCCAAGGATCCAATAATGAAAACGAGTTACTATACTTGTCTATTTCATACATTAGAGTTTCTTAAAAAGTACATTATTACAATACCAAATATCAGAGTGCGGAATAATAAACAGTGGAATTTAAATAAACATCTAGCGATAAGGGACGAGGATTCCGTCTGAGCCCACCAGAAGAATCCTCCAAACAAGGTACTTCTCATGCATCACCTGCAACAGGGGTAAATAAACCCTGAGTACACAATGTACTCGCAAGACTTATCCGACTAGTGGGAATAATTTCCCGACTCCAAGGAATATGAGAGGCTTTATGGTTTGCTAGTTTTCTTTAGCAAAATAGCACTAACAGTGGGTCCTTATTCATGTCTTATTATAAGCCGTATTAAGTTATCATCTAGCCAGTCTATATGAGCACATGTTCTACTTTCAAGCAAGAGTTGAGCAATCAGTTCCATTCTTCTCCTTTCAACTTCCAGTTCTTACTACGATGCTAGAGTTAAGACAAGCCGCACCGACTCGGTGGTGATTCGTGAACCAATGTGCCCAGCTGGGTGCCCCGAAACACACGCCCCGCTTGTACCCTAGGCATAAGCTAGACCAACCCATCACTCTCCTGTCCCGGGTGTCTAGGTCCCCATCCAAACTTGGACTCCAAGCCCCTACTCCTGAGTCCCGGACTTAGTGCGGTGCAAGGACCTCCACCACCCTGCCTTCTATCAGTCAGTCCGGAAAGAGCCGGATCTGCGACAAGAGAGCAACAAGCGTTCTCTGCGCCCATACCCAAGTATGCGCTCGGGACAATAGATCTATGACTTGCCTAGCGTCCATTGCAACGACCGGTCCTTAATTAACACAAATAGGGAAAAAGTGTAACCAAGTCATGCCCTATTGTCCGCAGGACACAACCCCTTACACCCACCAGTACCCAAACCATATCCCTATCCGGTCACCATTTTCCTTTCCATCATTTTATCATGAGTGATCATATTATCACCTATTTGCGAGTAACGGCATGTTACTCACGCTACCGATATCCTAAGCATAGCAGCTACTCAACCTATACTAGTAGGACTCATAGGTAGATATATTTATACATAAGTATCCATAAAATGCCTGTAACGTAAATGTACATTATAGATATATATTCAGTGATCATTTAAAAATAGGGGTTATGCACCGAGGCTTGCCTTGGGCAGACGTAGGGTCAGCAGGGTCAGCACCAACCGGCTCCTGGGCTTCCTCCTGTGTGAAGATCTCCTCCTCGTACTCCTCAATCACCTCGTCGTACTCCGGCTTGCCGATGGGCACGAAGTCTACCAGCTCGTGATCTACATGCATGAAATGATGATGCAATGCTTAGGAATATAACAACAGCAGCTCTCAAAATAAAAGTATATTGATTTAGCTACTAAGCTATGGCTATCGACCACGGTACTAAGCTACCTATTGTCACCGATAACCATTTCGAAGTATCATTATTGTTATAGGAACTACAGCTATTCTTACTCCTAATGCTAATTTACGCTATATACGATAAAGCAAAGGTAATAGCGACTCCATCTAGCAACTCGTTCTAATGCTACAAAATTTCTAGCAAGTACATAATATCCTAGTGAACCTACTGTAAAATTTTCAAAGCTAAAACTATTACCGATTTGCCACAATAATTCCTACAAATATTAATCTATATAATGTTAAGCTTACTAAATAGACTTTATGAGCCTATCATCATAACAGCTAACTGTGAACTAACTATACTAACAGATAGATGGCATTATTGTGAACCTAACAAACTTGGTTTCACTATTTTAGGACATCTACACAATTCACTACAAATTATTAAAGTTCAGCTTTAAAACTAAGTTGAATAATCATTTCTATGCTTCTGGAAATTAAGAAAACGAATTCTAATTCGTGGCCCACAGCGGCTCGGCGCAGCCCAGCAGCGCCAGCGCGGGCGCGGCCCAGCAGCGCGCGGCGCAGGCAGCAGCGTGAGCGCGTGGCGCAGGCAGCAGCGTGAGTGCGGGCGTGGCCCAGCAGCAGGCGCGCAGCAGCGACAGCGGCAGCAGGCGCGCAGCAGCGGGTGGGCACGAGCAGCGCGGCCCAACCAGCGGCAGCGGCCCATAGTGGCGTATTTCAACGTATTACGGCTTTATTTTCCTACATGAAAGCGGCCACAAACATGTGTGACGTAGGGGTGACATCATGGTGACGTCAACAAGCTAACAACAACATTACACACCTCTGGCTGCTTTGCTTTCTTGCGTGGACGTGGTGCGGTGGAGTTCATCGGCGCTGCTACTAGCTCGATGCAGAAGAGCGTGATGTGAGTATTGCTAACTGGAAAGTGGTGGCGTGCTGCTAGACTACTTTGCAGAGGCGACCGCGTTCAGAACTTAAAGCGGTCGGCGATGGTGAAATTTGAATGGACGCTCCGACATCGTACTACCACACAGTGGTGGGTTAGGCACCGCCTGTACTTCCATTCGTCCTTTACACGTGCATGAAAAATAAAGATGGCCAGTACAATGGTTTGGCCAGCCACCGTCCAACACAACATGACAACAACTTGTGTGGCTTTGTGTGCAACATGAAAAGGAGAGCCAATTGCATGCATGCGTTCATTATCATTTTTGTTTAATAAAAATTCATTTAGGACACCAATAATATAACGTGACATGAAACTTAACATTTATTTCTTGTTTTGGATAAATGTTTCAATGCCGTATATTGATTTATACTCCCAATTACACACATGTACAAACAAGTATGATGCTCATGTAGAACTTAGCAAAAAGCTGTACAATGTAACACCGAGGGTGTTACATAAAAAGAGGGACTTCCACAAGAAGAAGAAGAAGAGTGGAAAGGCCTACATTGTCGGTGATTGGCTCACGGACATTGATTCATCAAGTGGATCATCCGATGATGATAGTGACAATGAAAAGGTGGCCGCCATTGCTATTGATCTTGCATCTTTACCGCCACCATCTCCATCATCCTCTACACACCTATGCCTTATGGCCAAGGGTGAACGCAAGGTAACTAAGAGTGATGATAGTAGTGATGATGAGCATGCTAGTGATAATGATAGCAATAGCAATGATGATGATTCACCTACATATGATGATCTTGTCAAAATACTAAGAAAATACACTAAGATCATTAGAAAGAGTAGAGCTACCAATGAAAAGTTTGATGCTAAAAATGATTCACTCTTAGCTAAGTGTGATACATTGGAAAAGGCTAATGATGAGCTTAGAGAAACCAATGATGCTATATCATCCAAACTCAAGGAGCTCAAATCTTCTAAGAAAGAGCTTAAAGATAAATATGATAAACTTGAGTGGGTGCACAATGAACTCATCACTAGCCATAACAAGCTAAAAGATGAATACACTACTCTTAAAATTAATCATGATACTCTTGTTATTGCTTAAGAATTTTTACCAAATGAGCCGCATGATGCTACTAACCATGTTGTCAAGATTGATATAGCTACTTCATGTGATGATTTAATTGATGAGAGCATTGAGCATGGATCTAGTAGCAAAGGCAAGCAAGTGGTTGAGTGCAATGACTTTGATGAGTATGTCAAGCTCAAGAGTGATAATGAGAAGCTCATGAAAGATCTTGAAGAGATGAAAAGCCACAACATCATTGTGCTAGAAACTCTTGACCATGACAAAGAGTTGATCCTTGAGAATGAGAAGCTCAAAGAAGAAAACAAGAAGCTCAAGGAAGAGAAGAAAGATGATGCTCTAAAAGAAGAAAATAAGAAACTCAAGTTAGAGAAAGAGCATCTTAAGATTGGGTTGAGCAAGTTTGCTAGAGGCAAGCACCTCCAAAGTGAGCTACTTATGAACACTGTCATGAAGATGGATAGAAGTGGCATTGGATATGTGGCAAGTATAGAGAAGAAGAAGGCTCAAACTCAACAACAACAATCAAAGACAAAGCCAAAGCCAAAGAGATGCTTTGAGTGTGGACAAGAAGGCCATTTTGCTCATGAGTGTCAAACTCCACCGCCACAACCCTTGCCCAAGCATGCTAGACCCTTTGCTTTCAATGCTCACTACATGCTTAGAAAAGATTCTAGTGGAAAGATGAAAGTCATGTTCTTAGGACCCCCCAACAAGAGTAGGCCTAAGAAGATTTAGATGGCTAAGTCACTTGTTGAGAAGGTGAAGGGCCCTCGACAAGTTTGGATTCCTAAAGTTTAAATCTCATATGTGTAGGTGAACTACAAGACCGGTGAAAGTCATTGGGTTATTGATAGTGGTTGTACTCAATATATGACCGGTGATCCTCGTATGTTCACCTCACTAGATGAAGAGGTAGATGGGCAAGAGAAAATAACCTTTGGAGATAACTCAAAGGGCAAGATTAAAGGATTGGGCAAAGTGGCAATATCAAATGATCATTCAATCTCCAATGTGCTATATGTTGCTTCTTTGAGCTTTAACTTGCTATCCGTTGGGTAATTGTGTGATCTTGGCTTTCAATGCTTGTTCACCGAGAAGGAGATTGTTGTATCCAAGGTAGATGAAAATCAAGTGATATTCAATGGATTTAGATACAACAACTTATATCTAGTTGACTTCACCTCCGAAGATGCAAATTTGAAGACTTACCTATTCATCAAAACAACACTTGGGTGGCTATGGTATAGAAGACTTGCTCATGTTGGGATGAGCTCACTCAAGAAGCTTATGAAGAATGATTTGGTGAGAGGGTTGAAGGATGTGAAGTTTGAGAAGAACAAGCTTTGTAGTGCATGTCAAGCCGGCAAGCAAGTTACAAATACTCATCCAACCAAAGCTTTCATGTCAACCACAAGAGTGCTAGAACTCCTACACATGGATTTATTTAGACCAACAACATACAAGAGTTTGGGAGGGAATCTTTATTGTCTTGTGATTGTGGATGACTATTCAAGGTATACATGGGTGTTCTTCCTTCATAACAAATCCGAAGTTGCATCTTGCTTCAAGAAGTTTGCCAAGAGAGCTCAAAATGAATTTGAAGTGAAGCTCAAGAAGATTAGAAGTAATAATGGGAAAGAATTTGACAACATAAACATTGAAGTCTATTGTGATGAAGTTGGGATCAAGCATGAAGTATCCGCAACCTATACTCCTCAACAAAATGGTGTAGTTGAGAGGAAGAACTGGACTTTGATCACTCTTGCAAGGACAATGCTAGATGAGTACAACACCCTCGAAGCTCTATGGGTTGAAGCAATCAACACCGCATGCTATGCATCAAACTGCCTATTTCTTCAAAAGTTCCTTGGCAAGACACCTTATGAGTTGCTCAATGGGAAGAAGCCGGACATCTCCTTCTTTAGGGTGTTTGGTTGCAAATGCTATATCTATAAGAAGTGGCAACACCTAGGGAAGTTCCAAAGACGTTATGATATTGGTTTTTTTGTTAGTTACTCATCGAAGTCCAAAGCATATAGAGTATTTAATCATGCCACTGGCTTGATTAAAGAAACATATGATGTGGAATTTGATGAATTTAACGGCTCCCAAGGAGCACATGAGAATCTTAATGATGTAGGTGATGAACCATTGAGGGAGGCTATGAAGAATATTCCGGTGGGAGACATCAAGCCAAAAGATGATGAAGATGATGTACAAGTCATTGATCAACCCTCTTCATCAAGTGTGCCACAAGATGGTGAAAAAGATGGGAGAGTAGAAAATGAAGATACTCATATCTCCCATGAGCAAATGGTGGTATAAGCACAAGATGTTGATGCTCCACAACCTCTTCCCCAAGTGGTCAATAGAAGAAATACACCTCTCCTACAAGATCATCCATAAGATCTCATCATAGGGAGTCCATCAAAGGGAGTAATGACTCGATCTAAAAAACTTACTTCATTCATTGCTCATCACTCTTTTGTCTCTTGTTATGAGCCTACCAAGGTAGAAGAAGCTCTTAAAGATCTGGATTGGATCAATGCCATGCATGAAGAGTTGAACAACTTCACTCGCAATGAAGTTTGGACTCTTGAAGAGCGATCAAAAGGTGTAAGAGTCATTGGAACAAAGTGGGTGTTCCACAATAAGTAAGATGATCAAGGTGTTGTTGTGAGGAACAAGGCAAGACTAGTTGCAAAGGGGTTATCTCAAGTTGAAGGTTTGGATTTTAGGGAGACCTTTGCATCGGTTGCAAGATTAGAAGCCATCCATGTCCTTCTTGCATATGCATCACATCATAAAATAAAACTTTATCAAATGGATGTGAAAAGTACATTCTTAAATGGCTTTATTAATGAACTAGTCTATGTTGATCAACCTCCCGGGTTTGAAGACCCTAGATATCCTAATCATGTTTATAGGTTGCTCAAGGCACTATATGGGCTTAAGCAAGCCCCAAGAGCTTGGTATGAGCGCCTTTGGGACTTTCTCATTGAGAAGGGCTTCACTATTGGGAAGGTCGACACCACACTATTCACCAAGAAGCTTGATAGGCATATCTTCATTTGTCAAGTATATGTTGATGATATCATCTTTGGATCATCAAATGAAGACTCGTGCAAAGAATTTGGTGAATTGATGTCGAAGGAGTTCGAGATGTCCATGATTGGTGAGCTTACATTCTTTCTTGGTTTTCAAGTCAAGCAAATGAAAGAAGGCATCTTCATCTCTCAAGAGAAATACACAAAAGATCTTCTCAAGAGATTCAAGATGGATGAATGTAAGCCAATCAAGACACCAATGCCTACCAATGGACATCTCGACCTAGATGAGGGAGGTAACTCGGTTGATCAAACTCTCTACCGTTCTATGATTGGTAGCTTATTATATTTAACTGCATCTAGGCCCGACATCATGTTTAGTGTGTGTATGTGTGCTAGATTTTAAGATAGTCCTAAGGAAACACATTTAATTGCCGTAAAAAGAATCTTTAGGTATCTTAAGCACACACCAAGCATTGGCCTCTGGTATCCCAAAGGAGCTATATTTGAGTTAGTTGGCTATTCCAATTCAGATTATGTCAGATGCAAAGTGGATAGAAAAAGCATATCCAGAGGGTGCCATTTGCTTGGTAGATCACTTGTGTCTTGGTCCTCCAAGAAATAAAATAGTGTGGCTTTGTCCACCGCCGAAGCGGAATACATTGCCACGGGTGCTTGTTGTGCATAAATTTTATACATGAAACAAACTTTGCTAGACTATGGTGTAGTTCTAGAAGAAGTATCTCTTTTGTGCGACAATGAAAGTGCGGTAAAACTTGTAAGTAATCCGGTTCAACACTCTCGCACCAAGCACATAGATATCCACCATCACTTTCTAAGAGATCATGTTGCTAAAAATGATATATCATTAGAAGGTATAAGAACCAAAGATCAATTAGCGGATATCTTCACTAAACCGCTAGATGAGGCTACATTTTGTAGATTGCGGAATGAGCTCAATGTGCTTGATTTTAGTAACTTCACAAAAAATTGAGCTTGTGTTGTCCCTTGCATTCATTGTAATATACAACATGTTTAATTTGTGACAATGCATATAGGGCTTGTCTAACATGGTTAAGATAACCGCCGAAAAGCGTGTGAAGAAGCTTAACCTTGGATCAAACTTGACAAGCAACTAGATTTACTCATAAGTATTGCATATGCATGAATGTTGTTTTGTCGTTTTGTTCCATTTGCCCTTTTATTGCCTATTTTCTTAAAAAGAATAATAGCCTAAGACAAAATATTTTGAAAAATATGAGGGTTTGAGAGAGGTCACTCACATCAGTCCCAATTGGTGTTTATTTGGATCTTATTCAAGTTGAGACTTGATTGGGAACAGGCAGCGCGAAGGGACTTTGAAGATTTGCTGGAAAAGGTGCACCGGACGCTGCACCGGACGCTGCTGTCCAGCGTCTGGTCAGTTCACAGGAGGTGAACTGCTGCTGAAGGAGTGACCGGACCCTGCCTGCGTCCGGTCATGGACCACCGGACACGCCCGGTCCCGATTCTAGAGGAATTGGCCCTCTCTGGAATCGACCGGACGCTAGGTGGTAGCGTCCGGTCGCTACCACCAGAGCGTCCGGTCAGTGGATTTCGTGCGACATAGGGACTCCTTCTCCATTTCCTTATTTGTCGTGTTTGGGATCCTCATATAACCGCAGCCATCGCGTTTTCTTTTCCTTGACCTAACCACATCGTCGTTGTTTGCCGCGCCACCGTAGCTTCCGTGCCTGGCTCTTCTGTGCCCAAGCCGTAGCGTCGCTGTAGCCCCGTGACACGCTCCTTGCGCCGGCCACGCACGCCACCACACCTCCCCTGCCTGCGCTTGCCCCTGCCTCGCTCGCCACCGTGCTGCCGCTGAGGAATCCGCTGCCGAGCTTCACCACCCGCCTCTCACGTGTCTGTGACGCCTGAGTCAAGACCGAGGGGCTCTCAAGGCTGATTCCTATGCCCTAGGCCTACCTCCTCTTTGGTAAGGCTAGATCCTTGTACAAATTTTGATTTGCTTAGATCAAATTGCAATGCAATGCACTGATTTCAAATAATCTAGGGGTACCGTTTCATCGCTGTTCTTCGCTACCCTAACCCTAGTCTGTTTCGAGGTCCCTCGCGTGACACATCTCTCCTTTCTCGGATCACCGGTTCGTTAGGTAGCTTGCCCATCGTATCATTTTCGCACCTACATTGCTTGCTTCCTAGGTTTTCGTATCTATTAGATATAATGTATTTATTTGTATATCCATCTATTCTATCGTGCAGCGAGTCGATGTTGTTGTGGTTCTTGTGGCAGTTGGCAGTCAACTCGGAGCCAAGCTTGCGAGTAAGGATCGAGGCCAAGCCTTGGGAGTGTCAGTTTTTCTATTGATCTTCATCAGCAGTAGTTCATCCTCTTGTCAGATCAGATGGCTCACACTAAGAATGTTGGTGGTGGTCCGAGTGATGATGATCGGAGACCCCCGCCTCGCCAGCCTATAGGACCGAAAGGCAAAGCAATGAAGCAGGTGACATCCAAGAAGCGCAAGTACCCTGACGCAGAGACAGCGAGAGCAGCAGCTATTGCAGAGGCCGCAGAGCATGCCGAGAGAGGAGGCGCTCGCAGTGGTGTTGTCATAGCAGATCCACAGCTCACACCAGCACAGAGGACAACACTTGAGGAGGCTGAGCGTCTTCATGGTGGTCCACCTAGGACTATCATGATGGCAGGACATCGACTGGCTATTGAGGAGGCTCGACCTCAGGAGGAGTCCTAGCAGGAGGCATAGCAGCAGCCCCCACTAGTAGAGCCTCAGCCAGCTCAGCACACTCAGGAGGGTCAGCAGGCCAAGGAGACCGTCCCGGCACCTCAGCTACGCGCGCTCTGGTCAGACCAGTGCTATAGTTCCACCGAGGCCAGCTACACAGCGCAGGGGCTCACGCCCACCGCCCAGACCACAGGGTCCGCCTCTAGTGGTACACCTTGACTTGAGGGCCGCCACAGCCAGACAGGTTCGCCAGTTGAGATTTGTTGAGTTCGATGTGTGGTTTCCTCCGAGGAGGGATGAGAGAGCAGCAGAGGGGTTCTACACGCCGCTCCAGGAGGATTTCTATAATGTCTATCTCAACAGTTGTCGGTGTTTTGGAACCGGGGGTCCCTCAACCAACGAGTGAATTTGTGCTGCGTGCCCCTAATCCTGGATGGTGATGCAAAGAGACACAAGGTTTATACTGGTTCAGGCAATCGAGGCCCTACGTCTAGTCTGAGAGATCGATCTTGTATTCCTCGCACCTGAGTGCTCGTAGTAGGGGTTACAAGCTAGGTGAGAGAGGGAGCTAGCCCCAGGTCTCGGCGAAGGTGGTGCGGACTGCTCGAGACGTTGTTCCCAAGCAGCGTGGAAGCGTGGTTCTATCGGTGTGTTCGTCTTCTTGTTTCTTTCTCCCTCTGAAATGGCACCGGCTACCTCCTTTTATAACCACAAGGAGGAAGCTAGAAGTACATGAGAAGTTTACTATCTGCTGACGTGTTCTGCTCCCCGGAGCAGCACGGCGTCGTGGGAGTTCCCGTTGGTGTCTAGTCGGTATGGTCTCTAGGCCGGCGACCTGCTACGCTCCTGTACATTTGTTGACTTGGTGAAGTGCCGAGGCCTGGGGACTGCTGCGGTCGGTTGTGCCGGGACCTGCTGTGCTGAGGCCGAGACCCGCTGTGCCGAGGCTTGCTGTGCCGAGGCCTTTGCAGACGGCAATGCGGGGTCTTGGCGGCCATCGTCGTAGTTGATTTAGGTGAAATCAGTGCGGAACGTGCGTCTACAGGATATGGTACCCTATATTGTCAGCAAGGGGTGGTAAAAAGGTGATTTGACCGTTGTCCCGTCGCTCCTATCGTGATGCATTGCCGATCGTGGCTTACGTAGTGGGTGCAGCGGGACGCATTGATTGGATGCGACAGCTCGCTGGGGCGACTTTTGGGGTGGAGGCGACGAGGTTGCGGGACGTGCCCAGCCTCGGACGAGGCGGAGCATGGCCAGCTCGCCTGAGGCCCTATCGGGAGTCTCGGGCGAGGCGGAACTTGGTCAGTTCATAGGTCTCGAGGTCACGGGAACCCAGTTCTGACTCCCCACGTCGTGTTCGTCCTTGGTGCAGGAGTTTAGGCAGCACAGTAGCCGGTAACCCCTGCACAGTCCCGTTGTGGATGGCAGGGCGCTGACGTGCTGGTCTGTTACTTCGCCATACTGTGCCGTCGTGTGGTTGTCGGATCGGTTGAGCGCCTTGATTAGATGTGATGTCCAGCCGGGTAGTCTAGTCAGATCAGTGGTCGCGGGGCAGGTGGCGAGCCGGCCTCGCGCGAAATAGGAGGATCGCAGACCTTGGCGAGGAGGCCTCGGGCGAATCGGACAATCGGTACTTCTTCTGAGGCCTCGGCGAGAGGGCCTCGGGCGAAGGGGCCTCGGCGAGGGGACCTCGGGCGAATCGGAGATTTCTGGCTGAGACCTCGTTTGTCTTATTGGTCCTTGTTACTGATTCCGAGGCCATAGTATCCCAGACATGTCTCCCCATGCTGCGTTGTTCTCGGAGCAGGAGTTGGCAGCACAGTGAGGCATGGGCGTCAACCATGTGCGTAGTGGTTGGCATAGTGGTTGGTAACTCCTGCTCAGTCCTGCCTCCTGTCCCGTCGGCCATTCCTCTGTACTGTGTTGAGCATGCGGCCGACGCCAAGGGTGGCGGTTGGCTGAGGTAATGCGACGCGACGTTTTGTCAGAGGGATGGGTGAAGGAAGAGGCAGCAGAGTGCTGCCGAGCCTGCCTCACGCGAGACGGAGGGTCGGCGGCCCGGTCGAGACCTGCGACGAGAGGGGGGCGGCCGAGGCCTTTGGTGGGGGATCGCCCGAGGTCAGCGGTGAGGGGGCCTCGGGCGAGTCGGAGAATTGGCCGAGGCTAGCGGTGTTTAACTGGTTTCGACCTTTTTACGAAGTCTAAGCAATCGTTTTTTGGATCTTGCTTAGGGTACCCCTTCTCACGGTATCCGACAGTAGCCCCCGAGCCTTGGGGGAGTGGAGGCACTCCCCCTGAGGTTCTGACGAGAATTGGCTCTTGATAGTTCCTGTCGGGATGGTGTTTTGTTTTCGAGGTTTCGGTGGGTGCGCGTGAGCGCACCCGCCGGGTGTAGCCCCCGAGGCCCTGGAGGAGTGATTTCACTTCTTCAGGGGCTTTTTTCTCTTTCGAGCGAGGCGTTTTCATCGTGTTCGCTAGGCCCGTGGGTGCGAGTTCGGATCGCGGGGCCTCGACGATGTTGCGGAAAGAGCCCCTTAGCCTCCGCCTGGAGCGAGAAGGCCGTCAGGGGTTCCCCCGGCTTTTTGTACGACCCTCGTGCTTCCTTTTCGCTCAGAAGGAGGGGTGGAAGATGCCATGCTACCCTCGGTGGGCGCGAGCGACGGCATTTCCGGTGAGCTGTTATCGGGTAAGTCCGAGTGGAGGCCCGTACCCCGTTCGCTGGGGGTCGGCTAGCGGTCCGGAGACGCGCTCCAAGAATACCGACGGGTTTCTCTGGTGGGTGCCGAGGCCGTTCGCTGGGCCTCGGCGGCTCGGTGCCTCCCTACGGTGGGATCCCATTCGGAGACCTCCCTGCCGGTCTCGGACACGACCCAGGGCGCGCCTGTACAGGCTCGCCTGTAGTCGTCCCTGACTCCCTTGTCCCGGGGCGGCTGTCGAAACCCCTGGGGGCCTAGCTTTCGAACCCCTGGACCGTAACGGGCTTGGGTCGCTTTGTCTTTATCTTGGGCGCAGGAGGAGCCCCCGAGCCTCCGCACGGAGCGGGAGGGCGGTCAGGGGTCCTCCCGACTTTTTTGTCCGTCTCCCGCACGTCCTTTT